>NC_057805.1:488969740-489072711 GCF_018294505.1 Triticum aestivum | reverse complement strand
TGTTAAAACCAGAAGTGCTTCCTATAGGACGTTAGCTCTGCTTTTGTGTTAAAACCAGAAGTGCTTCCTATAGTACGGTTAGCTGTGCTTTTGTGTTAAATATAAAAGTGCTTCCTATAATACCTTAGCTGTGCCTTTATGTTAAAACCATAAGTGCTTCCTATAGGACGTTAGCCGTACTTTTGTGTTAAATATATAAGTGCTTCCTATAGTACGTTAGCTGTGCTTTTGTGTTAAATATAAAAGTGCTTCCTATAGGACGTTATCTGTGCCTTTGTGTTAAAACCAGAAGTGCTTCCTATACGACGTTATCTGTGCTTTTGTGTTAAAACCAGAACTGCTTCCTATAATACGTTAGCCGTGCTTTTGTGTTAAATATAAAAGTGCTTCCTATAGTACGTTAACTGTGCATTGGTGTTAGATATACAAGTGCCTCCTATAGTACGTTAGCTGTGCTTTGGTGTTAAAACTCGAAGTGCTTCCTATAATACGTTAGCCGTGCCTTTGCGTTAAAACTAACAGTGCTTCCTATAGTATGTTAGCTGTGCTTTTGTGTCAAAACTAGAAGTGCTTTCATATAATATGTTACCCGTGCCTTTGCGTTAAAACTAACAGTGCTTCCTATAGTACGTTAGCTGTGCTTTTGTGTTAAACTAGAAGTGCTTCCTATAATACATTAGCGGTGCCTTTGCGTTAAATAGAGAAATGCTCCCTATAGTACGTTACCTGTGCTTTTGTGTTAAAACTACAGGTACTTCCTATAGAACGTTAACTGTGCCTTTGTGTTAAATATAGAAGTGCTCCCTATAGTACGTCATCTGTGCTTTTTGTGTTAAAACTACAAGTGCTTCCTATAGTACGTTAACTGTGCATTTGTGTTAAATATAGAAGTGCTTCCTATAGTATGTTAGCTGTGCCTTTGTGTTAAATATAGCACTGCTTCCCTAGGACGGTAGATCAACCATGCTTCGTAAGGTAGGTCGACTGTGCTCTTTCAAGGAATGTGTTCACCATGATTCATGGACTTTCTTAGCCACCCTTCCCGCAGCACACCATGTGTCCTTCTGCGCACATTATTCCAAGCCCTTTCTGCAATTATTGACACAACGTACAGTAGTTCACAAGATATTTTTCATTCTCGGTATTAATAACTTCTTTTCATTCTCGGTGTTAATAAATCTTTCAATTCCAGGCCAAGATGAAAATTGCCAAAGTTATCAATGAAATGTACACAGAACTTTTCTCGCGGTTTCAACCAGTTCTCGAGCAAAAATTGGAGAAGCTCCTTTCACTTGGTAGGGATCTTAGTGCAAAAGAAACCAAGACCAGAGACCAGGGCGTTTATTGTAACTTGCAATAGGACAACTCAAATGAAAAAGAAACTTTTTCATCACTCCCTTCAACATATTCTACGCTTCCAAGTTCTAGCTCGACAAGCAGTCAAAGTACTTCCAGCAGTGGCTCAACCAGTGTCCTTCACGCCATATCATACTCCCTGGAAAATTTAAAGGGTTGCTGCGATACCCCTAACCCAGAATCCCAGAATCCGTACGACAAAGAGCAGTCCCAAATTCGTCTATCTTCATGCCTAAAATCATCAACCCATATTAAGTTGCTACTGGAAGTGAACATGATCGACCACAACAAAGAGGACATTGATGAACAAGCCAAGATTCATCTGGACAAAGTGCATAACCATCTGCACAACTGCCTTGATGGCTTGCCGGTCCATGAGCCCTTTCGTGTCAACATCCGAGATGCTGGAGAGCGGGGCAATTATAATGATAGGTGAAAATTCATCTGAGTGTTCTGTACCGATTGAAACCCAAAATTCGGTTGGAGGATCTGCAGACCACAACTCTCTGACAAGCCCACTGGAAAAACTCTTGGAGGAAATAGCAAAACCTACTGCAACAGAAACATCAGCCTCGCACTCTGCGGTTGACAAACAATTACTGACTGATCCAATCTCAACAGATACACTTGGAGCACCTATTTATCACGTTGGGAAAACGTCACCAACTACTGCACGGTCCAGTGGTTCTGATAGCGCTCACAACAACTCTTCAACCAACACAAAGAGCCTCACTGTATCCCAGCCTGCACAAAAATCAAACAATGTCACTGGACAACGTTCTTCTTCGCTGCAGGAAGATAAGGTCCATCTTGTTTCAACTTTGAGTGACGAGAAGAACATTGCTGAAACAGAATGCACAAGAGCTACTTCCTCCCTTGCTCCTAAAGTAGAAGTCCCCGGTGATTCTGCCAGCGGTTCTGGCTCAGTACTGGACACGGGAAAAGCAATTCCATCCACTAGTGATGCTCCACTGGTTGCTGCACCATCTGTCAATGCAGAAGACAATAACATTGCAGAAGAACATGAACAGTGTACGAAGCAACCACCTATTGATCCCACAGACAGCGTCCCTATTACCACAAGCGCACAACCGCCAGAACCGCAACCACAAATGGCAGCTCACAAGAGGTCCTTAAAGCAGTCAGAAGATCCAGGTAACAAGAGTATAGCGCCTCCTATGAAAAGAGTTAGGATACTGGAGCCTCCACATAATTCAACAGAAACTGCAAACAACCAGTCTCTACAAGCTGACAACCACAAAGGCCTCCTTAATTGTGGATTCATTGATGATGATCAAATATGGTCAGACACATCTATCTATGAACAACTTGACAGAGTCATTGAACAAAAAAGAAACAACCCTTTCATAACCAAGTAGCATCACAACAATGCCAACCTGATACTGTCTCACACTTGGCCAACAATTCAAGCTCGTCAGCTAGATCTTCCTTTCTAACTATCTAGAGCCACCTATACCCAGCAGATCAGGATCAATGTCAGGCGGTAGCCACCTCACACAGGCCTTTGATACGTCATACTCTACAGGTTTAACTCAGACTGTCTTGTCCCAAAGTATACCAGCAACTCCCTTGTCCCAACACTACAACCAACCAGCTCCTAGTATCAAAAACCACTTCTACCAACATCCTGGTGCTCAGAATAACGGTGGTTCAAACAAAAGCCAGCGCTCACCATATGCGATGAACAACCAAAGTCACAAGCAGTACCAGCAACAAACCACTGTCCGTGATGCCCACTACCCCCAACACAATGATGCTCAGAATAACAGCACTACACGGTGCCAACAACGCCAACCTCAAGAGTAGAACAATCAGCAACCACACAGAGGCGGGTCTAATGGGCAAAGTTACAGTGCCTTGCAACAACAGTTCAACAGCATGCAGTATTCCGGCCATCCTCTCCAGCATTTTCCAACAGATATTCCTTCAAGCTCAACCGGTGATCCAACTGTCAGAACATTAGAACTGCGCATGCAGCACCAACCACAACGCCTAATGTTCCAAAGAAACAACAATTATAATGAGGGCCGTCTGCAAATTAGTAATGGTCAATTGAACTCCGGTGGTCATGTCTTCCAGCCTCATCAACATCATTCTGAGCTAGAACAGACTCGATTCACTGACCAAGGGAATGACCATCAAGATCACTGCCAACTTTTGGAAATAAGAGATTCCACAAACGAGGAGAAAGAAGTGTATGAAACAATCGTCGACAATACGCCAGGTATCAAGCAAAATGATAGGTAATGAATTCGTTGTTCCTGTTACAATAAAGTTTTGGTCCCTTCGTTTACTAATGCAATATATTCTGCCTGAAGCTATCATATTCAAGTGTTTCGGCTCGATTCTTCTACTATTGAAATTGAATACTAATCATTTCCTCTTATGTTAAAAAAGAAAATCTTACGATTTAAAATTCATTTTTTTTTGACAGCAAGAGGATATTCTCCGTCGATCGACGTTGGGCCGATCATCGAACTTTAGGTTTGTCAATGAAGGTATACGGATATATCAACTCATTCGTGGTCGATGCTTACTCAGCGTTGCTGATGAAAGAACAATTCTACGCAACGCCAGCATTTGTGCACAAGCATATAATGTACATGGACGCTTCTGTAAGTTCTTGCTTCTCATAAATAATAATAACAAACCACATTTACTACTACTACCACACTGAATGACACAGCTTCAATTTTCTGCAGGATAAATTTAAAGTTCTAGGAGCAAGCACAGAACTACTCAAGGAACACATTGTGGAAAAAACTATTGGGTACAGGCTGCCCAACAAATGTAACATCGTGAGTTCACCCTACTCACTCTATCTGCCCAGTGTTCGTCTTTGATTCTATAAGTTTTTCTTGTTACAATGATATTATTCCCTGTTAATTGTTTTAGGTCTTAATACCTGTGAGAAAGGATCCACATTTTATCTACCTCATCATCGTGAATCTTGCAATGCGTCACTTTGAAATTCTGTGTCCTTATATCAATTGCGACGGTATAAAGAAAACTTCAAGAGAGCTTACCATTCTGCTTACAACAACTATCCTCACACCATGGCCTCCTTTCATGTCAAACCTTTGCAGAGTGTATGTAACTCAGACAGAGAGTAAGTTTCTTTTAACTGTAGCTCTACCTCATTTAAACCATGCATCTTTTTGTTCCACTACACATCCCATACCTACTGCTCACCTTCTAATCACAGACATTAATGCTCTCAATTTTTAGGGATGACAGTGCTATTTACACCATGCATTTGATGCCGCTCATTAACTTGAATAATAATTCATTTTTTATCAATAATGTAAGTTCACTCTCATTGACAACACATCAACATACGTTCATCCAAGCCAGCTGAACATTAAGTTTTACAATAAATTTTATTAATTTGCACGGTTATGTGTTTGCAGATCCATGTGAAACCGATGAGAGAACAACTAACTTACAAAATGATAACATCCAACCACAACACAGGCCATGTATTTGAGGCACTGAGCATCGTCCTCGACAAGCACAATATCCGGCGCGAAAGAAGAAGAGTTGGAAGAAGATGACTACTGCTTAAATGTGCCTTAATTTAGCTGGAGCCATCCGAACATTGTTTCAGCCAGCCATATCGACTCATATGTAATCACAACAATGTTTCACCTATTTTTGTGTCCGTCCAAGATATCTGCTATGGATCCCGTTAAACACAGCTGTGCGTTCAAATGGTCAAGTCTTAAATTCCTGAACAGCAAACATTTACAAATAAGAATCATATTTTTTCCAAAAGTTCTAAACATGATATTCAACACATCACTTCCTTGCACTAGAACACCACTCACTTCAATAAGACATAATAAAAGAAACAATTGAAACACAGAGGAAAAACACTATCAATTCGTAAGCATCTGACGAAGGAGCTAAATGACTCACCTCCAGTAATCCGGGTCACAGAGGCACTGTCGTGCCTCTTATCCACGTAGAACGTGCCTCTCTTACCACGGACAACTAAGCTGACACACACAAGTGCGCCACCAGTTAACACAGGACCGTCCCCTCTCGACAGCTTAACACCGGTCCCTCTCCAAGCCAAATGAGTCATGGAAGCACGACCGTGGCTCAAGTTAACGAAAGAAGAACCATCCTCTGTGATAGACGACTAAACTGAAAAAATACCAAAACAGAAGAACGACCGTGACTTCAACTGTAAAAGGTCCGTGACCTCACAAGTTTCAACGACGAGTCTCTCTCAGCAAATAAGTGAAAGCAAACGTTTCGAAAGAAAGGCACGACCATGCCTTTGAGTAACATCGTAGACGTGCCTCTCCGAGCGAACGTGTAAGAGAAAGCATTTGCGAACAACAGACAGAACTCTGACTCAACATAACATAGCACATGCCTCCACTAACTAGACAGACGTGACTTCACTAGCAGACTAACTAGAAATATTACAGAACATACAACCATGACAGTGACTCATACTAACATAACGCAGTGCCTCTCCGAATTTAATACCCAAAGGAAGGATAACGCCTCTACCAAACATACGACAATGCATCCAATGCCTTCACGGCCATGCCTTTCAAAATCAAAGTACCACCACAATAATAGAAACACAGAAACGCAACCGTCGATAACACAATACTCCCACAGCAAGTATCACACTGGATTACCGTGCCTAAAACAGACAACATATACTGAAACAGACAACATATATTGAAACAGACAGCAAAGTGAGAAAATCTGAAGAATCTTAAACACACTAAAGCTCTGCATAAAAACATTTCAAACACACAACCACAACCATATATTCAATATAAAAACAACCGTGCCAAACACAGTACAAACACAAAGCAAAAGTAAAGCCCCTACCTGTCAGTGAAGAAGCTAGCAAACTAATAAGACCAGAGCGTGCCTTGCCTAAAACAAAAACAATGCCTCCCTGAACAGACGACTGTGCGCTGCCTAGAATCACGAAAGTGCACATCTGAGTGCTCCCCTTAATACATCTCATCTTATACCAACTCGTAGCAACAAATCATAGAGGAAAATATTCTTGAAGGCACCCAATCAAGAAAAACATAATGGAACGAAAATAAACTTAAATTTCCAAACTAGTCAACTCCATCCGGTTCAAAATAAAACAACCACAATTACAAATTCATCAGTCTATGTAATATTACCCCATACAATAACTATCAAATAACCAATTCATCACACAATCCATCTTGCCAGCACTTCCACCTGGACTACTCCTCAGAAACGTCCTCGCCATCTGAGATCAGGAAGACAGCGACGATGCAGGATGTCCCTCATCGACAGAAACCGGCGGTATAGCTCATAGCTCACATACCCTTCCTAAAGGAAAATCAAATGAAAACATGAATATACAAAAAAACAAGTACTGTTCTAGCAACAAAGGCAGAAACTAACGAAAATGAAATCTTCACTTACAGTAGCTCCATATTTCAGGTGATCAAAAGTAAGTGGCTTCCAATCCCAGTAGTGACGAAGAAGTTCTGGAAAAGATGACTCCAGCTTCGAATAAGATTCGTCAATGATGGCTCCTGCTAAGTCCTCCATGGAGTCCCTTTCTTCGCCGCCTTTGATCATAAACTTCTCTTGGATGTCGATGTGGTACCCTTCTGGAATTCTGATGAAATCTTGAAAAAGAGCATCTCTAATATTCCTGACGCCCACACTAGAGAAAGTTATACCTCTATTCTCAAGGAAATCCTTCAGGGCAGGGCACTCCGTCCTGGCCCTGCAGAAGTGATAGAGCAAAACATGATTCCGCATAGCCAGTTGCATGACAGCGACTTTTCTACGCCCGTAACAATCCTTTCGCGTGAACTCCATGCCGAGACCAACAAACTTGTGCTTCTCCTCGCGCAACCAGTCCTCGTACAAGCCAATGATCTCCTCCACCTTGCCAGGCTCGTTGGTGTACCACACGTCGAGCTTCGTGTTACCATCGGCAACTATAGGATGGTACTCGGTGGTGTTCAAAAAGTCGTCCATGGCAACGAGCAGCAAGGTGCCAATGGAGATTCCTAAGACCCTGCGACAAGGTTGGGGAGTGGCGAGGAGGGTGGGAACTGACTGATGTTCTGTGGCTACAATACGACGTGAAGACCTCACAAACACGGCCAGTATTTAACCTTGGCGAGGGACCTTTGAGTTACAATGCGCATTAACGTGTGAACTAGGAACAGCGAATAGACGGTTGTGCTTCCGAAGCTCATAAAACCATGCACTTCGTAAAGTCACGGCTGTGCACAAATATTTGATGCCGTGGAGAAATCGAGGAGCCTCTAACTTTATTTTACGGTAACTGACACACTGAATAGTCACATCGAACAGCCGGCACATCGGTCATCAATTCCTCCTTTGAACAAAGACCACCAACGGAAGAATCCAATGAAGCAAACAAACAGCCAGCCGTACACCTTAGATCCGAAGGCCAAAACTCATCCGTGCCTCATCTAGCTAGATTCACAACATCTGTCCCTCGATAGTCAAGGCTGGTTTCAGGTGAGGCCCGGGTATGCAGGCACAAGACGCACATACGTGTCTATCAGGCACGGGTATGCAGGCACACGACGCACATACATGTCTATTCCACAGGCACGGGTATCACCACAGGCACGTAGAGATACAGGCAGCAACTCGCCGGAAACACGTGAATGCAGGCAACAAAGGCACGGAAACGTAGCCTCTACAGGCACGTGCTTCGGCTTGGCAAGGCACGAATACGGCCTTGCAATTAACGTTCTCGAGCCACGGCTAGACACCCTCTGCGTACAGACATGGAATTGCAGCTTCTCCGACGCACAAGCACGGTTTTCGAATTGGCATTCTCGAGGCACAGATACAAATCCTCTGCATAAAAATCCTCTGGATGCAAAAAAGAGAGGTGGCAGAGGCATCGGTAAGAACACTCTGTTCGAGAGGCACGGTTGCAAACTCTCAAGAGGGACAGCCATGTGACACCGCAGACACATAGACACGTGACGTGTATCACATGAGGATACATCAAATACAAGCAGCGAATCAACGGTAGAAGTGAAAGAGCCACAGTTTTAAAGTGTCTAGAGGCACGGGCGTGTAGAAGCACAGGCACGACGAGTCACAGCCACCGCATCCCCTCACGGACAGGCATCTGGCACCACAGGCACGTAGAGTCACAGCCAGCGTGTCTCCTGAGACAAGCGAATGCAGGTACAGGACGCACGGAACTGCAGCGTATACAGGCACGGAATTGCGACTTTTGTCGCACAGGTACGGCTTTCGAATTGGCGTTCTCGAGGCACGGGTACAAACCACCTGGACGCACAAAAGAGTGGTGGCAGAGGCACGGTTGTGTAGTCTGAAGAGAAACTGCCGTGTGACACCACCACATAGAGACATCGCGTGTGTCACGTGAGGTACATGAATAGCGGAAAAGAAGCCACGGAAGTGAAGCCTCCACAGACACGGATGCGGGCTTCTAGAGGCACGGTCCCGAAGAACACAAAGACAGGAAACTGAAAATGTTGCCTCGTACGTTACCAGACGTGCCTCTCTTGTGCGAATGTGTAAAACACAACAATACAAACACAAACAAACAGCGGTGAATATAAGCCAAACAAAAAACACGCTTCTCCCAAACAATACATATGCGTCCCCTCACGGACGGGCGTCTGGCACCAAAGGCACGTAGAGTCACAGCCAGCATGACGCCTGAGACACGCAAATGCACGTACAGGAGACACCGAATTAAAGCGTATACAGGCACGGAATTGCGGCTTCTCATAGTTATCGAAGCACGGGTACAAACAACCTGGACGCACAAAAGAGTGGTGGCAAAGGCACGGTTGTGTAGTGTCAAGAGGAACTGCCGTGTGAAACCAGCACGTTACAGACATGGCGTGTGTCACGGATGTACATGCATAGACGGAAAGAAGCCACGGAAGTGAAGCCTGAACATACACGGATGCCCGGATTCTCGAGGCACGGTCCTAAAGCACACAAAGACACGAAACTAAAATGTTGCCTCGTACGTTAGCAGACGTGCCTCTCTTGTGCGAACGTGTAAAAGACAACAATACAAACACAAACAAACGGCACTGAATAAAAGCCAAACACAAAACGCGCTTCTCCCAAACAATACATATGCGCCACTTCAACAGGTTCTCTAAATATACATGAACTCGCGCAAACGTCAACAATGAACTTGTAACATGAAAAAACATAAGAAATTATATTCACATAACATGAGACGGTACTCCATAGGATTGAACTAAAAGTACTCATTAATTATACAAAAAAAGAAATGAAAGTCTTCCAGGAGTCCATTCTGCTCAGACCACCGGGACCATTCTACTCAATTGGAGTTCTGCTCAAAAGCATCAACGGCGTCCGGGGTCGGGAAGACAACGAGGATGCATCATGTCCTTCATAGACAGAACTCGGCGGTAGAGCTCGTAGCTGACATACCCATCCTAAAATAAAAAGCGGATGAGAATGAAGATATACGTAAAGGGGAAAAAGTACTATTGTTGCAATAAAACAAAAATATAAAGACGAAATTTTCACTTACAATTGCCGCATATTTCAGGTGTTCAAGGGAAAGCGGCTTCCATTCCCAGTAGTCATGCAGACCTTGTGGAAAAGACGACTTCATACTCAAGTAAGATTTGTTTATGACGGCTCCTGCCAAATCTGCCATTGAATCCCTTAGATTGCCTCCTTTGATCATGAGCTCCTCTTGAAGGTCGATGTGACACTCTCTTGGGATTTTGAGGTAACTGTTTGCGAGAACATCCCTATCGTTCCTGACGTCGACACTAGCGAAAATTATACCTTTGTTCCGAAGGAAATCCTTCAGAGCAGCGCACTCCGTCCTGGCCTTGCACAAGTGATAAACAAGAACATGCTTGCGCATCGCCAGTTGCATAACGGCAACTTTTCTACTACGATCAAAATAATCCTCTCGTGTGTACTCCAGATCAAGACCAACAAACTTGTACCTGTCCTCACGCAGCCATTCCTCATAGAGAGTAAGAATCTCCTCCACCTTGTGGGGCTCATTGGTGTACAACACATCGAGCTTGGTATTACCATCAGCATCTATAAAGAGACGCTCAGTAGTGTTCCTGAAGTCGTCCATGGAACCGAGGCTGAGACGACAATGGAGTTTGACTGTGCTTCTCGTACGAGGCGAGGATGACGGGAGCTACCTGCACTTCTCTGGAGGGAATAAGACGCGATAACCTCCAGGAATAGACCACTACTTAACCTTTGGGGAGAGACGACTCAGTTACCATGCGCCCATTTAATTGCTAAGGAAACGGTGAATGGACGATTGTGCTTCTGCAGCTCGTGAAACCATGCACTTCAAAAGTCACGACTGCCACGCTGTAATCGAGGAGCCTCTAGGTTAACTCTAGCACGGTATCTGGCACAATAAATACTAACAATAAATAGCCATCCCATCGGTCACCAGCACATCTTTTGACCGAGAGAACAATGCGAAGAGGCAAACGAGATGACCCTGTCATACAAATACTACATTGGGAGTGAACAAAAATAGAAGCACGGTTCGCCAGAACAAAAGCCACACGCGTGCATCCACTTTGGTTAAAGACAAACCTCACTAACATCAACGCACCATGTCTGCGTACCACCAGAAACATTGACAAAACAAAAGCACGTCCATGCTTCTCACATACATATAACCGTGGGCTATCATACATATTCCCGCCTGAAGCCAGCGTACATAAAAACAGTGACTCCACTAGGTCAACGACTGCCTGAAAAAAAATTGCAATACCAAAGTCACGAACCGTGACTCGATTTCAGATGCAAACGTGCCTCTCATTAGCAACCATCATGCCTCCCGTCAATTTGCATCCCCCGACATATCGACCATGCCTCTCCTGTTACAACGACCGTGCATCTAATAACATCATCACCGGTCCTCTCCTAAAGAAACACCCAACCATATCTGATTAAACATGTGATTAAAAAAACACAGAAGCACGAGCATGCTTTTCAGCATGTATAACCGTGCCTCACAGAAAGTATGTGAGGCAGGATAGGCACGTAAAAGACTCCGCTCGGAGGCAGCACAGCTGGACAACTATAATGGGAGGCAGCTGGACGAGTCAAACATCTCGTGTCCCCATAACACCTCGGAATGCACGCACACCATCTACAACCAGCATTCATTCCATTTCGCAGAATAAAAAATAAAACAAGAAGCACTCATTACTACTCTTGCTCTCTCCCGTCTCCTTTATATTTCAATAAGCTCCGACTCCCTCAGCCACAACACAACTCATTTGCCTTCTCCGTCGCCTGCTTCTAGGGTTCGTGCTTCTTCTCCGTCTCCTGCTTCTAGGGTTCGTGCTTCTAACCCGCACACAATCGATTAATTTCTAAGCCATACTTCTCTCGTAGATTGCTGGCCGTGGGTGCTTGCCCTAAGCTTCCCATCACAACCCATCTGCCTTATCCGTCCGCCTACTTCTAGGGTTCGTGCTTCTTCCCCGCACACAGTCTCATTTCAAACAAGTTATTGTAGAGTTTTTATTGGGTCTCTTGATTAACTTCCAAGCCGTGCTTCTCTCGTAGATTTTGCTAGCCGTGTGCGCTTGCCCTAAGCTTCCCCTACCCAAATCTCCGTTCGTCAACCCTCGTTCTTCTTCTGTCCCAGGTAAAAAGCATATGCGTAAGCAGCATGCTCCGATCCGTATTTACGTTTTACGTTTAGGTTTTTCATTTGATAGTTATTGAAGCATCAGATCCGGTACAACGACTTCATTCTCTAAAGGAATATAAAAACCATTTGAAAATCTAAACAAGTGTTATAAACTCTGTCATACTGCTTTTCTCGAAGGAGTAGATGAGAAGATTTATGGTAAATTTGTAGTTGTTGCCTGCCTTCAATATGGCTAACATATTTGAAGCTAGTCGTTGTCTACCTTCCACGTTGAAGCTTGTTTTTAAATTGTTATGATATTCTTGTTTTCTTAACATAGTTTTTCTGAATTATTTAGGTATGATTTGCCCTACCTGCCGCCAACCAGGCGGCCCTTGCGAACCACACCCTGAAGTTCTCCAGGAGTTTGAGGTTATTCTTGATGAAAATTGCTGGAGCCGCATGGTTAGTAAGCATCACTAACAAATTAGTTGCTTACAACACAGTAAAAATCGTCACTGTCACTCATACCCCCTTGCACCTACACTAGGTTCCCCTGCTGCCACTTCTTCGCAACTGCCTTGTGTTTTCATTTTCCATTAGTTTGCTTGCCTATGCCCTGATTAATATAGTCCATTAGTTTTGCCTGCCTATGCCTTGATTACTATAATGCATCTTCAGTTCTAATTAAAATTAGTCAACATATGCCAAAAATCTGTGTCCATTAATTTATAATACAATTATGTTGTTATCTGTAATTCTTATCAAAAATTCATATCCAATTTAAGAAAACTTTTAACATTAATAGTACGCGAGTTCAAATTTATACTTACAGGTTGTTATTTGCACTATTTTTTCCAGTATGTACCTTGTAATGTCAGAGCTTTTCTCGCTGAATACATTGAAGAGAAGAAGAAAGAAGCAAGAAAATTGCGTAAACAGCAGGTAGAGCCAGCCCTTCTTACACATGAAGGAAGGTCTTACAATGCTTTGTTTAAGCATAGGGCGAACTACACAAAGTTCTGCGGTGGTGAGTGGAACATCTTTGCGGCTGATTATGAACTTCGTGCTGGAGACCGCATAGAATTTGAACTACCAGACGAGGGTCTCAATCTCGAAATACAAACATATCGAGATAACAAAAGGCTGCTTCCATTACCCCACGTTGGTAGGTATTTAATATTACAAACATTACAAACTTATCTTCTTTCGTTATATTTTTATATTACAAACTTATCTTCTTTCGCTGTAATTTTATATGCATGAATCGAACTGAATAATATTAACCCCGTGTTGGATATAACTTTATCTAACTTTAAAAGCTTTTTCTTTTTCTAGCTCTCGACGATCTTTCTTCTGACGATTTCGACCATGTTCACTGCTGTGTCTACTCTAAGGATATTGAGCTTACCTACGACCAGACACGATTCTTTCTACAACGCCTTTTCGGAGATACTTTCATCCGTTGCCGTCCATTTGTCCATGTCTTGACTCACACTAACACCAAAGACTACGTCATGGTTGGTTACAACTGTCCTTGTTAAAATACCAAACGTATTTTGCTCATATGTAATATAAACAATACTGACGTAATATTGCTTATATGTAAAATTATAAAGAACCTATTTATTCAAACCTAAAACAACAAAACTTCCGTTGTTCTCTTAATATGTTGTTTTACCTGTTTACACACAAACCTGAACATGCCAGGAACTATATTACTTCCAATATGGAATTTCTTAATGTTTGTGCACTCACCATATTCAGACATTCTTTTATTTATTGTCCAAGTGACAAATCAACGGTTTTAATTTCTATTTAATTTCGATTTTCTTCTAGAAAATTCCGAGGAGCGTTGTCTCAACACTGAAGAGATGGGTGGACATGCCAACCAATGGCAGGGTAACCCTTGAAGCTCCTGATGAACCTACACATGTCATCACTCCTTCATCGTACTACATCTCCAAAAACGACGGCAGGATGGTAATAGAAAAGTCTTCTTTCAGAGACTTCATATCAGCTGCATCCTTCGTTGAAAAGAACGTTGTTCTAATCACTTTCAAAGAGCGCCATGACCGTTCTGTGTCCATCATCATTCAGCGCATTATGTAGATTCCGTCGGAACCAGCACCTAAAATGGAAGCAAACAGTGTATCTCCTAGAATGTTCAACGCTCGTTTCATGATGATGCCTCCAGGAGCAAAACACTGATTACTATAAGTTTGCTAGTTAGGATGGTAGAGTAATTTAATTATTATGGACCATGTGCTTGCTTGAACTATCGGAATGATCTTTTGCAACTTATGTAGCTCTTACGGACACTCAACTTGCTGTTTCAACCATCGGAATGATCCTTTGAAACAAATGTTGTTTGAACTATCGAAATGATTCATTCGAAAAAATGTAGTTCTTATCCTTTGAAAAGTTCACAATTCAAAAAACCAAAAAACAAAAAGATTCATTTTCAAAAATCAAACGAAACAAGAATCAATTTGTGATTCAAAACCTCTACCAATGCCATGTTATCAAACTTATTCAAACCATCTAGTGAAACATATCTCAATTAAAAACCAAACAGGACTCCGTTTTCAAGTCCAAACTATATTTACTTCAACTTTTCCTAAACACACACTTGTGCACCGAATAACATAAAAACCGTGCCTCCCTAACCAAGGAAGATTATTAATTGAAAAAAACGTTTTCACAACAAAGGCACGACCATGCATCTGCTGAGTGTTCTACCGTTTACACGACTACTTTCACAGCCAAAGATGGATCACGCAGGCAGCACGCAACGAATAAAAAAATTCAATGAACAAGACAAGTGAAAATCTTAAAAAAACAGATAAAACAAACCCCTGTTTCCGAAATTCTACGCCTGGAACCGCCGCGTGACTAGCAACTGCTCTTTGGCGGTTTCCTTTTTTGCACGACAAAATAACCCTTTCACTTTTCCGACTCCATTTCATCCTCTTCCTCGAAAGTTTCTCGCCGGCCGCAGTTCACCACCGCACACCTCCAGCCATGGACGACGGGAAACTAACAACACTCACCGAACACATCACTACCCACGGTACAACCGTGCTCGAGGTGGTGTACACCAACGACCCAAGGACCGTGGAGCGGATCATCAAAAAGTACGAAGAATGGCTAAAGGAGGAGAAGAACAAGTTCGTCGGCCTCGACCTCGAGTACACACGTAAGAGCAGTTACATACGACAAGGGATCGCCGTCGTCCAACTTGCCATGCGCGAGCATGTCCTTGTATACCACTACTGCAGATCCGAGCGCTCCCAGGCGTTAGTTGACTTCCTGCAACGGAAAGCGGTAACTTTCACTAGCGTCGACACCAGGAACGACAAGACCATGCTTGCCCGTGCATGCATCAAAATTCCAGACGAGCACCACGTCGACATCCAGAGGCTATTCTGCATCAAGGGTGGTGGAGAAAGGGACTCCATGGCTGACCTTGCAGCGGCCATCATCGACCCCTCATACAAGAACATGAAGAAATCATTCCCAAAGGAGAAGCACCAGTTCTGGGAGTGGAAGCCACTTTCACCGATACACCTTGAGTACGCGGCAAAGGACGGGTATGTTAGCTACGAGTTGTACCGTAGAATCCTAATCATCAAGAACGGGCTACGTCACCTGCACCAACAACCAATGAAAGAAAGACTCCGCCCACATAAGAGCAATGACGAGGGATCTTCCAGCGGCTGGAAGCGCCGGAAGGGAAACAGTGGTTGGTAAATTGCGAGAAAATGGATGTCTACATTAAACTAGTAGGAACTACTATTATCATAATTTAGATTGTATGAACCTATGTTGTAAATATGTTTGTTGTTGCTCAAAGATGTTGTGTGTATTGTATTACTATTTTACGTTTGAACTTTGAACACAGTGGTGTGCTCATGTACAAATGCATACTACGTTTTGCATGTCTAAATGCAATTAGTAAGTTATGTCCCAGTACTGAGCAAGCATATATTGTATCCATGATTATAGAACGAGAGATATCTCGCACGATATTGTATTATAATTTTCATACTCAACCTTTACAAGATGCATCGTGCATTTACAAGAATATGTGATGATATCGTTGTAAACTTTCAGTACAATGCTTATTAAACATTGGCGTGAACAATTCATAAATATTGCAGAAGATCATTCGGTACACAGTCACAAGCGACGAGAACTTTGTTACTTTAACCACATTGAAAAAAATCCTTGCCTCCATTTCACATCAAACACCGCTCCGTCCATTCAGAACATCCTTGCTATTGCACACAGGTTCCTCTCCGTACACCAGTTCTGCACGATGCCACAAGACTACACTACTGTGTGCAACTGACCTATGTACAAGCGTGACTCACTAAGTGTCTACTCAATCCATGCCTGTGGTGCCACGCACCCGTGACCCTAGAGACTACACACCTGTGCATCATTAACCGAGCCCCTCTAACCAGATATTCGGACCGATGCCTCTACTGCCGTACATCCGTGCCTCTAGAATCTTGACAGCAGCAAGAGGGTTCAAAACCGTGCCTCCACACAACCGTGCTTGTACTGACTGCACTTCCGTGCCTCTGTTTGCTTGATCAACGTGCCTCACATGAAACCCACAGTAACTCTACGTGCTCCGCACGCGTGATCGCCAATGCAACTTTGGTGCTGCACAGACGCGTCTCTCAGTATACCCGTACCTCCACAACCGTGCTTGTACTGACTATAATTCCATGCCTCCGTTTTGCTCAATCCACGTGCCTCACATAAAACCAACAGTAACTCTACGTACTACACACACACGTGCCTCTCGCATGAAACCCATAGTATCTCGCCCGTACAACTTTGGCGCTGCACACACGTACCTCTCAGTATACCCGTGCCTCCTCACGACCGTGCCTGCACTGATTTCAATTCCGTGCCTTCATTTGCTTAATCCACGTGCCTCACATAAAAGAGATGCACAGCCGTGCCTCAGAGTAAACAACACACGTGCCTCTACTGTATTGATAACTATGACCCCAATTAAATAACATCCGTCCAAAAAAACATATTTAAAAGAGATGCACAGCCATACCTCTTCTACAAACATACAACAGCAATGAACACTTAGGTTCATATCGTTTCATGTATCTAGACAACATTAAACCGTAGCATAGATTTTTAAACAAAATCCATTTATGTTCAAAGGCTATAACTAACATCACTGCGGCAGAAGATTGAAGATAACAACAAGCCTCCCATCACGCTCTTTGAAAGTTATCAGCACCAAGCTGTTTACTTCAATAGACGATGCCTGGAGAAAATCACTGAAACCTTCCTGTTTGAACACCATTCTACTACCCAAGCCAATGAAGTAGGAGCAAGGAGTGCTCACATATATATCATCATCACCAGATTCCAAAGTAACTTCAAGGGTTAAAACGCCAGTCCTAGGAAAAGTCACAAACTCCTTCAAACTCCTCACAACAATACCAGGAATAACCTGACAAAAAACATCAAGCTATCAGAAATAGAACAAAAATTCAAAACTATAAATAGAAGAGATAATAAAAATAAATAAATAAACAGAAACAAAGAAAAAACAGTGGAAAAAATCTGACCATATGATGACCATTAACATTCATGGAATCAATCCTGTGAACAAAAGGACAACACGGTATGTAGACATCATCAAAGAGTTGACACCTCATGAAATACATCTGCTGATAATTAAGAAAAACACCACGGGTGTAATAACAACTCCCAACAAGTTCCATCTCGGAGTCGCTCAAACCATCAAGAGCTACAAAATATAATTACACAGGCTCAAGGGAACAGAAAAATCATCATGTGCAATAAAACAAGCTAAAAACTTCCTTAAAAATAAACCTTACCAACAGACGGTAAAGGAGACAACGCATCTCCACGACCAACACGATAAAAATCAATACCAATCCATGTTCCATAATGTTCAAGCCTAATGGTCATTATATCACGAGGACGAACACCATAATCACTGACCAATCGTTCCCAGGAAGGACCATGGAATTTGCTCCTCAACCGACCATGACTAAACAGAACACCATACAAATAACCCTCATTGCACTGAAAAGCAAGATCAGTATCTTCGTCACCCCTCCTTATGGCTAAAGCCCTACACTCCTCGATGTAACGAGCAAGATGAGCTCTAACACTGCACGGAACATACTGCACAACAAATCAAAACAAGGATCATAATCAAAACCTAAACAGCATGAGCAGCACCAAAAGAAATAAGCGTGTGTGCCAAAAATTGAACAATTATAAAATGATATTCTTACAACACGCCTCCAACAACGCCGATCCAGGACCACACTGAACCCATCTACAGAAGAATCAACAGAAGAACACGGGCCACCAGGCATACGGCAAAAAGGACAAGCCATAACTGCAAGGAACACAATGATTATCAAGAACTAATCCCACAAAACCCAGTTGAAACTTGACATCTGATAGTGTTGGTAGTCCCCACCCGTAACTACCCCATAAATCTCCATATCCCGGAAATATAATGGGAACAAAAAGAGAAACGAGAAAGGGAAACAGGGTACCCACGAAGGCAACCGGCAGGGAACGGCGATCACGCGAACGGGAAAGCGCGGTCGACGCTAAAGAAGGACCACCGTAAGAGCAGGCAACAAGCGCGGCGGCCGGGACAGGGGCCGCCGTAACCACGCGACAAGAGCGGCGGCCGCGACGGGCGGAGACGACGGCAAAGAAAGAACAGTGCTCCACGATGGTTCGCCCACACCAGAGAGAAACAGATCTCAAAACAGATCAAAAGGTTTTACAAAACATTAAAAGTATAAGGACTAAAGTGAAAAAAGGAAAAACCAGAAAGGGAAACCGGAAACCGAAAAACACGGGAGACGCCGTGCGCGCGCCAAGTGTCGCGCGCGGACCGCCTCGGAAAAGTCTCCCGACCGCTCCGCGCGTGACACTTGGCGCGCGGGGAGCACTCCCTGACTAATCGTTGCGAGGAGCGCTCCTCAAATAGTGATTTCAGAAAGAAAGCCCGTCGGCTCTAACAGTGGGTCAACAAACGCGTTGTTAAAGAGGTCAAACCAACACTTTCTCCTTCTTATTTCTCTTCTTTATCTTACTATTATGCACACAATATTTCGTCCACACTGAAACTGTTTTGTCACAGTGGAACAGTTGAACTGCTATCTATTTGAGAGTGAAATTATGAGCCAGCCTTGGTTAATTAACCATGAGGCACTAGCTATACTGCAAGTTTACAGAGGACATAGCTGGCCATCGCGTTGTGGGGTCTGAACCAGGATGTGCTGGGGATGGACCTGTTGTTGGAAATATGCCCTAGAGACAATAATAAATTGGTTATTATTATATTTCCTTGTTCATGATAATCGTTTATTATCCATGCTAGAATTGTATTGATAGGAAACTCAGATACATGTGTGGATACATAGACAACACCATGTCCCTAGTAAGCCTCTAGTTGACTAGCTCATTGATCAATAGATGGTTACGGTTTCCTGACCGTGGACATTGGATGTCGTTGATAACGGGATCACATCATTAGGAGAATGATGTGATGGACAAGACCCAATCCTAAGCCTAGCACAAGATCGTGTAGTTCGTTTGCTAAGAGCTTTTCTAATGTCAAGTATCATTTCCTTAGATCATGAGATTGTGCAACTCCCGGATACCGTAGGAATGCTTTGGGTGTACCAAACGTCACAACGTAACTGGGTGGCTATAAAGGTGCACTACAGGTATCTCCGAAAGTGTCTGTTGGGTTGGCACGAATCGAGACTGGGATTTGTCACTCCGTGTAAACGGAGAGGTATCTCTGGGCCCACTCGGTAGGACATCATCATAATGTGCACAATGTGACCAAGGAGTTGATCACGGGATGATGTGTTACGGAACGAGTAAAGAGACTTGCCGGTAACGAGATTGAACAAGGTATCGGGATACCGACGATCGAATCTCGGGCAAGTACTATACCGATAGACAAAGGGAATTGTATACGGGATTGATTGAATCCTCGACATCGTGGTTCATCCGATGAGATCATCGAGGAGCATGTGGGAGCCAACATGGGTATCCAGATCCCGCTGTTGGTTATTGACCAGAGAGTCGTCTCGGTCATGTCTGCGTGTCTCCCGAACCCGTAGGGTCTACACACTTAAGGTTCGGTGACGCTAGGGTTGTAGAGATATTAGTATGCAGTAACCCGAAAGTTGTTCAGAGTCCCGGATGAGATCCCGGACGTCACGAGGAGTTCCGGAATGGTCCGGAGGTAAAGATTTATATATGGGAAGTCTTATTTTGGTCGCCGAAAAAGTTTCGCGCATTATCGGTATTGTACCGGGAGTGCCGAAAGGGGTCCGGGGGTCCACCAGCCCCGAGGGGCCACATGGGCTGTAGGGGTGTGCGCCTTGGCCTATATGGGCCAAGGGCACCAGCCCCAAGAGGCCCATGCGCCAAGAGATAAGGGAAAGGGAGAGTCCTAAAGGGGGAAGGCACCTCCGAGGTGCCTTGGGGAGGATGGACTCCTCCCTGGCCGCACCCTTCCTTGGAGGAAGGGCCAAGGCTGCGCCCCCCCCCCCCTCTCCCTTGGCCCTATATATAGTGGGGGGAAGGGAGGGCAGCGACATCTAAGCCCTGGCGCCTCCCTCTCCCTCCCGTGACACATCTCCCTCCTCCCGCAGAGCTTGGCGAAGCCCTGTTGGAATCCCGCTACTTCCACCACCACGCCGTCGTGCTGCTGGTCTCCATCAACCTCTCCTCCCCCTTGCTGGATCAAGAAGGAGGAGACGTCGCTGCTCCGTACGTGTGTTGAACGCGGAGGTGCCGTCCGTTCGGCGCTAGGATCATCGGTGATTTGGATCACGACGAGTACGACTCCATCAACCCCGTTCTCTTGAACGCTTCCGCTCGCGATCTACAAGGGTATGTAGATGCACTCCTTCCCTCTCGTTGCTAGTAAACTCCATAGATTGATCTTGGTGATGCATAGAAAATTTTGAATTTCTGCTACGTTCCCCAACAGTGGCATCATGAGCTAGGTCTATGCGTGGTTTCTATGCACGAGTAGAACACAAAGTAGTTGTGGGCGTTGATTTTGTCAATTTACTTGCCGTTACTAGTCTTATCTTGATTCGGCGGCATCGTGGGATGAAGCGGCCCGGACCGACCTTACACGTACTCTTACGTGAGACAGGTTCCACCGACTGACATGCACTAGTTGCATAAGGTGGCTAGCGGGTGTCTGTCTCTCCCACTTTAGTCGGATCGGATTCGATGAAAAGGGTCCTTATGAAGGGTAAATAGAAATTGGCATATCACGTTGTGGCTTTTGCGTACGTAAGAAACGTTCTTGCTAGAATCCCATAGCAGCCACGTAAAACATGCAACAACAATTAGAGGACGTCTAACTTGTTTTTGCAGGGTATGCTATGTGATGTGATATGGTCAAAAGGATCTGCTGAATGATATATGTGATGTATGAGATTGATCATGTTCTTGTAATAGGAATCACGACTTGCATGTCGATGAGTATGACAACCGGCAGGAGCCATAGGAGTTGTCTTAATTTATTGTAGGACCTGCGTGTCAATGAAAACGCCATGTAATTACTTTACTTTATTGCTAACCGTTAGCCATAGTAGGAGAGGTAATAGTTGGCGAGACAACTTCATGAAGACACGATGATGGAGATCATGGTGTCATGCCGGTGACGAAGGTGATCATGCCGCGCCTCAAAGATGGAGATCAAAGGCGCAGGATGATATTGGCCATATCACGTCACTTTATGATTTGCATGTGATGTTTGCCATGTTTACATCTTATTTGCTTAGAACGACGGTAGCATAAATAAGATGATCCCTCACTAAAATTTCAAGACACGTGTTCCCCCTAACTGTGCACCGTTGCGAAGGTTCGTTGTTTCGAAGCACCACGTGATGATCGGGTGTGATAGATTCTAACGTCCGAAAACAACGGGTGTTAACGAGCCTAGCATGTACAGACATGGCCTCGGAACACATGTGAAACACTTAGGTTGACTTGACGAGCCTAGCATGTACTGACATGGCCTCGGAACACAAGAGATCGAAAGGTCGAACATGAGTCGTATAGTAGATGCGATCAACATGGAGATGTTCACCGATGATGACTAGTCCGTCTCATGTGATGATCGGACACGGCCTAGTTTGACTCGGATCATGTATCACTTAGATGACTAGAGGGATGTCTATCTGAGTGGGAGTTCATTAAATAATCAGATGAACTTCATTATCATGAACATAGCCAAAAGGACTTTGCAAATTATGTCATAGCTTACGCTTTAGTTCTACTGTTTAAGATATGTTCCTAGAGAAAATTTAGTTGAAAGTTGATAGTAGCAATTATGCGGACTGGGTCCGTGAACTGAGGATTGTCCTCATTGCTGCACAGAAGGCTTATGTCCTTAATGCACCGCTCGGTGTGTTGAACCTCAGCGTCGTCTGTAGATGTTGCGAAACATCTGACTACACGTTTTGATGACTACGTGATAGTTCAGTGTGTAATGCTAACGGTTTAGAATTGTGGCACCAAAGACGTTTTGAAACGTCGCAGAACATATGAGATGTTCCGAAGACTGAAATTGGGATTTCAGACTAGTGCCCACGTCAAGAGGTATGAGACCCTTGACAAGTTTCTTAAGCCTGCAAACTAAGGGAGAAAAGCTCAATTGTTGAGCATGTGCTCAGATTGTCTGAGTACCACAATCGCTTGAATCGAGTGGGAGTTAATCTTCCAGATGAGATAGTGATGGTTCTCCATAGTCACTGCCACCAAGCTATTAGAGCTTCGTGATGAACTATAACATATCAGGGATAGATATGATGATCCTTGAGCTATTCGCGATGTTTGACACCGCGAAAGTAGAAATCAAATAGGAGCATCAATTGTTGATGGTTAGTAAAACCACTAGTTTCAAGAAGGGCAAGGGCAAAAGGGATACTTCATGAAACAGCAAATCATTTGCTGCTCTAGTGAAGAATCCCAAGGTTAAACCCAAACCCGAGACTAAGTGCTCCTGTAATGAGGGGAACGGTCACTGAAGCAGTACTACCCTAGATACTTGGTAGATGAGAAGCCAGGCAAGGTCGACAGAAGTATATTGGATATACATTATATGAATGTGTACTTTACTAGTACTCCTAGTAGCACCAGGGTATTAGATACCGGTTCGGTTGCTAAGTGTTAGTAACTCGAAATAAAAGCTGCGGAATAAACAGAGACTAGCTAAAGGTGAGATGACGATATGTGTTGGAAGTGTTTCCAAGGTTGATGTGATCAAGCATCGCATGCTCCCTCTACCATCGAGATTGGTGTTAAACCTAAATAATTGTTATTTGGTGTTTGCGTTGAGCATGATTGGATTATGTTTATCGCAATACAGTTATTCATTTAAGGAGAATAATGGTTACTTTGTTTATTTGAATAATACCTTCAATGGTCTTGCACCTAAAATGAATCTCGATCGCAGTGATACACATGTTCGTGCCAAAAGATATAAAATAGTAATGATAGTACCAAATACTTGTGGCACTGCCATTTGAGTCATATTGGTATACAACGCATGAAGAAGCTCCATGTAGATGGATCTTTGGACTCACCCGTTTTTGAAAAGATTGAGACATGCGAACCATGTCTATTGGTATATATGCATGAAGAAACTCCATGCAGATGGATCGTTTGGACTCACTTGATTTTGAATCACTTGAGACATGCAAATCATACCACATGGGCAAGATGACTGAAAGGCCTCGTTTTCAGTAAGATGGAACAAGAGAGCAACTTGTTGGAAGTAATACATTTTGATGTGTGCAGTCCAATGAGTGTTGAGGCATGCAGTGGATATCATTATGTTCTTACTTCACAGATGATTTGAGTAGATGCTGAGTGTATTTACTTGATGAAACACAAGTCAGAATTATTGAAAGGTTCAAGTAATTTCAGAGTGAAGTTGAAGATCGTCGTGACAAGAGGATAAAATGTCTATGATATGGTCATAGAGATATCTGAGTTACGAGTTTGGCACACAATTAAGAAATTGTGGAAAGTGTTTCACAATTAATACCGACTGGAACACCACAGTGTGATGGTGTGTTCGAACATCATAACTGCACCCTATTGGATATGGTGCATACCATGATGTCTCTTATCGAATTACCACTATCGTTTATGGGTTAGGCATTAGAGATAACCGCATTCACTTTAAAAGGGGCACCACGCAATTCCGTTGAGACGACACCGTTTAGAGAAACCTAAGTTGTCATTTCTTGAAAGTTTGGGGCTGCGATGCTTATGTGAAAAAGTTTCAGGCTGATAAGCTCGAACCCAAAGCGGATAAATGCATCTTCATAGAATACCCAAAATAGTTGGGTATACCTCCTATTTCAGATCCGGAAGCAAGGTGATTGTTTCTAGAAACAGTTCCTTTCTCGAGGAAAAGTTTCTCTCGAAAGAATTGAGTGGGAGGATGGTGGAAACTCGATGAGGTTATTGAACCATAACTTCAACTAGTGTGTAGCAGGGCACAAGAAGTTGTTCCTGTGGCACCTACACCAATTGAAGTGGAAGCTTATGATAGTGATCATGAAACTTCGGATCAAGTCACTACCAAACCTCGTAGGACGACGAGGATGCGTGCTACTTCAGAGTGGTACGTGATCCTGTCTTAGATATCATGTTGTTAGACAATACTGAACCTACGAGCTATGGAGAAGCGATGGTGGGCCCATATTCCGACAAATGGTTAGAAGCCATGAAATCCGAGATAGGATCCATGTATCAGAACAAAGCATGGACTTTGGTGAACTTGCCCGATGATCGGCAAGCTATTGGGATAAATGGATCTTTAAGAAGAAGACGGACATGGACGGTAATGTTACCGTCTATGAAGCTCGACTTGTGGCAAAGAGTATTTTCACAAGTTCAAGGAGTTGACTACGATGAGGTTTTCTCATCCGTAGCGATGCTTAAGTCCGTCGGAATCATGTTAGCATTAGCTGCATTTATGAAATCTGGCAGATGGATGTCAAAACAAGTTTCCTTACCAGTTTTCGTAAGGAAAGGTTGTATGTGATACAATCAGAAAGGTTTTGTCGATCCTAAGGATGCTAAAAGGTATGCTAGCTCCAGCAATCCTTCCATGGACTAGAGCAAGCATCTCGGAGTCAGAATATACGCTTTGATGGAGTGATCAAAGTTTTTGGGTTTATACAAAGTTTGTTAGAAACTTGTATTTACAATAAAGTGAGTGGGAGCGCTACAACATTTCTGATAAGTATATATGAATGACATATTGTTGATCCGAAATGATGTAAAATTTCTAGAAAGCATAAAGGGTTGTTTGAAAGGAGTTTTTCAAAGGAAGACCTGGATAAAGCTGCTTACATATTGGGCATCAAGATCTACAGAGATAGATCAAGACGCCTGATGATACTTTCAAAGAACGCACACCTTGACATGATTTTGAAAGAGTTCAAAATAGATCAGAAAAGAAGGAGTTCTTGGCTGTGTTACAAGGTGTGAGTATTGAGTAAGACTCAAGACCTGACCACAGCAGAAGAGAGAGAAAGGACGAAGGTCGTCCCCTATGCTTTAGACGTAGGCTCTACAGTATGCTATGCCGTGTACCGCACATGAAGTGTGCCTTTCCATGAGTTGGTCAAGGGGTACAATAGTGATCCGGGAATGGATCACATGACAGCGGTCGAACTTATCCTTAGTATCTAGTGGACTAGGAATTTTCTCGATTATGGAGGTGAAAAGGAGTTCGTCGTAAAGGGTTACGTCAATGCGAACTTTGACACTAATCCGGATGACTCTGAGTAGTAGACCGGATTCGTATAGTAGAGCAGTTATTTGAAATGGCTCCAAGTAGCGCGTGGTAGCATCCACAAGATGACATAGATATTCGTAAAGCGCACACGGATCTGAAAGGTTCAGACCTGTTGACTAATAACCTCTCTCACAAGCCTAACATGATCAAACCAGAACTCGTTGAGTGTTAATCAAAAGTGATGTGAACTAGACTGTTGACTCTAGTAAACTCTTTGGATGTTGGTCATATGGTGATGTGACCTGTGAGTGTTAATCACATGGTGATGTGAACTAGATTATTGACTCTAGTGCAAGTGGGAGACTGTTGGAAATATGCCCTAGAGGCAATAATAAATTGGTTATTATTATATTTCCTTGTTCATGATAATCGTTTATTATCCATGCTAGAATTGTATTGAAAGGAAACTCAGATACATGTGTGTATACATAGACAACACCATGTCCCTAGTAAGCCTCTAGTTGACTAGCTCGTTGATCAATAGATGGTTACGGTTTCCTGACCGTGGACATTGGATGTCGTTGATAACGGGATCACATCATTAGGAGAATGATGTGATGGACAAGACCCAATCCTAAGCCTAGCACAAGATCGTGTAGTTCGTTTGCTAAGAGCTTTTCTAATGTCAAGTATCATTTCCTTAGACCATGAGATTGTGCAACTCCCGGATACCGTAGGAATGCTTTGGGTGTACCAAACATCACAACGTAACTGGGTGGCTATAAAGGTGCACTACAGGTATCTCCGAAAGTGTCTGTTGGGTTGGCACGAATCGAGACTGGGATTTGTCACTCCGTGTAAACGGAGAGGTATCTCTGGGCCCACTCGGTAGGACATCATCATAATATGCACAATGTGACCAAGGAGTTGATCACGGGATGATGTGTTATGGAACGAGTAAAGAGACTTGCCGGTAACGAGATTGAACAAGGTATCGGGATACCGACGATCGAATCTCGGGCAAGTACTATACCGATAGACAAAGGGAATTGTATACGGGATTGATTGAATCCTCGACATCGTGGTTCATCCGATGAGATCATCGAGGAGCATGTGGGAGCCAACATGGGTATCCAGATCCCGCTCTTGGTTATTGACCGGAGAGTCGTCTCGGTCATGTCTGCGTGTCTCCCGAACCCGTAGGGTCTACACACTTAAGGTTCGGTGACGCTAGGGTTGTAGAGATATTAGTATGCGGTAACCCGAAAGTTGTTCGGAGTCCCGGATGAGATCCCAGACGTCACGAGGAGTTCCAGAATGGTCCGGAGGTAAAGATTTATATATGGGAAGTCTTATTTTGGTCGCCGAAAAAGTTTCGCGCATTATCGGTATTGTACCGGGAGTGCCGAAAGGGGTCCGGGGGTCCACCAAGGGGGTCCACCAGCCCCGGGGGGCCACATGGGCTGTAGGGGTGTGCGCCTTGGCCTATATGGGCCAAGGGCACCAGCCCCAAGAGGCCCATGCGCCAAGAGATAAGGGAAAGGGAGAGTCCTAAAGGGGGAAGGCACCTCCGAGGTGCCTTGGGGAGGATGGACTCCTCCCTGGCCGCACCCTTCCTTGGAGGAAGGGCCAAGGCTGCGCCCCCCCTCTCCCTTGTCCCTATATATAGTGGGGGGAAGGGAGGGCAGCGACATCTATGCCCTGGCGCCTCTTTCTCCCTCCCGTGACACATCTCCCTCCTCCCGCAGCGCTTGGCGAAGCCCTGTTGGAATCCCCCTACTTCCACCACCACGCCGTCGTGCTGCTGGATCTCCATCAACCTCTCCTCCTCCCTTGCTGGATCAAGAAGGAGGAGACGTCGCTGCTCCGTACGTGTGTTGAACACGGAGGTGCCGTCCGTTCGGCGCTAGGATCATCAGTGATTTGGATCACGACGAATACGACTCCATCAACCCCGTTCTCTTGAACGCTTCCGCTCGCGATCTACAAAGGTATGTAGATGCACTCCTTCCCTCTCGTTGCTAGTAAACTCCATAGATTGATCTTGGTGATGCGTAGAAAATTTTGAATTTCTGCTATGTTCCCCTACACGTGTGCGGTCCTTTTTTCCTTATACGAAATAGGCTTTCTTCCCGCTATATAGATGTAGCAACCGCCCAGTACAACAAAGAGCCCAATGCTGGGGCAAACAGCACAAGCATGCCTAAAAAAAGAAAAAGAAGAGAGAAAATAATGTTAACAGCGTCGGATCGACGAAAACGATGATAACCCAAAACCGCTGCGCCCACCGGAGATCTACCACCACACTCCAAGCACCTCGAACCTCCGCATACCAAGCAGCACCTTCAGGAAGGAACACGACGACGACGACGCTGCTGCCCGGACAAGTCCTAGGGTTTCCCCCGGTACGCGGCGGGGCGTGGGGAAGGGGAATACCCGACGCCCTTCAGGAAGGAACGGTGGCGCCCACGGGCCTGACCGCGTCGGTGCCGGCGAGCTAGCACGGATTTCTCCCATCCGCCAAACGCCCACATCCCCGAACGGTCCGACGCGCTCCACTAGACATGCCACCCACCAACGTGCGCCACCACGGTCTTGCCATCATCACCGCCGCCTCACCATGGCCATCAAAGCGAGACCGACGAGGTCGAGACGGGGCAGCCGGGAACGAGGAGTGGCAGCGACAGCAACTACGTCGGAGGAGACAACCTCCACCGCCATCGGCGGTCACCGACCGGATGCGGCAAGGGGAGCGTACCAGGCCCATGAGGTCCGGCCGAGCCCAAAAGGGGCTCGTGAAGCACCCGTCGCCGCGCTGCAGTAGACGTGCCGTCGTCTCCACAACCCCCCGCACAAGTCGCGCCACTACCGCCGCCGCGGAGCTGCCGCAGGCGAGACCGAGTCAGGCCCGCCCAGACCCAGATGGGGCCCAAAAGGGCCCAGATCTGGGCCGGGAGGGCGCCGCCACCATCCACCGCGCCAGCCCGCCGCCACGTGGCCGCGCTTCCCGCCTCTAGGCCACCCGGAGTCGCACCGCCTTGAGCAGCCACCGCCGCCAGAACTACCGTCGACCGAGGAGCACTGCCGCGAAACGCCACCACCCGAGCCATGGCACCGCGCGTGGGGAATGAAAGGCCGTCGTCGCCGCCAACACCACGCGGGCAGGGCCCGGTGGCGCAGGCCGGCGGCGGTGGGAGGAGGGGAAGGGGAGGGGGCGCTGGGGGTGGGAAGATGGCCCCCGGTCGCCTCGCTCGCGGAGGCGACGTGGGGGGCGAGCCGGGAGGAGGGAGAGGGAGGAGGAGCGCGGCACGCGCGGCCGGCGGCCGGAGGCGCGGGAGGGGAGGGCGACCGGCGGCGGTGGAGGCACGAGGGGGAACCCTAGGAGCGGGAGCCAACCCCCAAAATATAGCACAGAGCAAAAGGGGAGAATGCCCGCCGGTCCTTGTTTCCTTCACTGTTTTTTTTACCCAGCTGCAGGAAAAGATAGTCAGAATTATTTGCAAATTAATTATCTGTTTGTAAGTCGTCTGAAAATTTGCGAGCGCTCTTTGGTCATGTCAACTACGTGATCACGGTTTCCATTTAGTTTTCTTTCCTTTTTCTTGTCGGGATTCACCGAGTTCGAGAGTCGATCACAACCTACTTGATCGGTTGCTGGCTTGCTGCTTGTTTGAGACACACATTTTATTTATTTGAAATGGTGTTTTCTGCCGTCATCAATGCACGCATTCTTTTTTCTCCATACCAAAAACTGACCAAAGAGGTCGGATTCCACTCACGACATGGAATGGCTTGAGCTTAGATAGGGCGAATTGTCTTGATCAGAAAATAGCGTAGTACTTGACGGTCACACGAACTACTTGATTAAGTTTCCATTCAGTTTTTATATATTTTTTGTGGGGATTCGCCGAGGTCTGAGAGCTGGTACCAACCTACTTGGTCGGTCGCCGCTTGTTTGAGACACAAAATTTTCTTCTTCAAAATGACCGGTTATGCCGCTATCGTGACACGTACCCCTCCCCCCGCCCTCCCTACGACGGCAGAAACAGCCGGGGTTCCACTATACTATTTAAGAAGAAATAACTTGTGCTTGGATAGGAAACATTGCCTCGAGCGGGAATTGAGGAACAATGCCATTGGACATATGCATTTACCTCTTGAATAATGAGCCCAAGTATTTTTAAAGAAAAGGTTGGAGATAACCATTTGATCCATGGTGATATAGTACTTTTATATCCAAAGACATGCAAATGGCAACTGATTCTAGTAGCGTCGTTCCTGCGTGCCCACAGTGAGATCTGATCTGAAGCCACTTGTTTCTGTTTTGTTTCCAACCACACAACGTCGTTATAAGATGGGAAATGATGATGATGTTCGGTCAGGATGATTCTAGAATAATGAGTTATCATGTCTGAAAACAACAAGCGGAGGGCATCGTGTGGGCAGGGCAATCAGTGTGCCCGTGTGATGACGTTTAGGCCATGAAAGCTATGCTTGCTCAAAGGCGCTGACTGATAGCTAGTACTCCACTAGTGGTACCGATTGAGTGATCACCTTGACATTTTTTACCAGTTTTGTACCACTACAGCGCATACTTGCATTGTGCATATATGCAGAAATCTAATTCAGCTCTTGGGAGCATATGCTCCAGCACATCAAGAATGTTTTTTTGCAAATGTTAATTTAAAAAAAAATAGATGTGTTCATTGTCACACCCAAATGCCACCTCTAAATATTTAGGGGGAAAGCTTAAGCATTTTGACCCGTGCAAAGCAGAAAGAGTCAAACGCAGTATGTTACCTCTAAATGTTACACTTAATTTTGTTTTCTCACCGACAAAGCACTGCTATCCCGTTTGGCATAAAAATTGTCAAGCATGTTTTTTACACTCACAAAAACATCCACACAAAAAAACTGATTTTTAAATTTATTTACTATTTATTTTGAATTTACTGTTCATCCGCGAGCATTTGCACCCTAGAGCCAAAACGGCCATCCCGCATATATGCTACTACATGGATGTTGAAAATGTTTATATGATTATGTAATTAAGTGTCAAATAAGTGGTGGCGATCCTATTATTGTCTCAAATGCTTCGAATTACACATTAAGCTTTTGAGTAGCTAAGGCGTGTGCATACTTCGGAGTTTGGATTATAGTTGAGGGTATGCCGGGACGGTTTCGGTGGACCCATGAAAACCGGCAAAAAGTGTTGGTAGAACCGAACCACTGGATTACCGTGAGAACTGAACCGCGGTTTTCATGGGTTGAACTGAAGCGTCCACTAAACATAGTTAATGATATTATTGGTTTTTGTGTGTCCATCAAACACGGAAGAGAAAAGTGGGCTAGTTACCTGCCTTTGTTGATTTCCATATTTGAACCCGGTTGTAATCCTTGAACTGAGCTGTTTTATAGAATTAACTAAGGGTTCTAGAAAAATGGCTCCATAAAAAATGCGGGAAGTAGGCTAGTTGTCATCATGAGTTTATCATAATTGAGTGAGCAACTTCCTAAAATAAGGATGACCGTTTGAACGTTTCTTACACAGGTAGTTTGTCATATAGGAATTCGTCAGAAATCCGTTACTTATAAAACACAAGCATCATCGTCCCCCAAAACCAGCCGAGAAACATGGAGAAGAGTTTGGCTTTACCATTTATGGGTTACTCGGTTCCTAGCTTAAACTTGGCGTACTAACACTATTAGGAAAACGGCTATAGCTAACATGGACATTAATGGCGTATCATGTATGTAGTGCGCCACTGCCAGTGGCGCACCAGATACAGGTATGCCATTATTGACATATTACTAATAGCGCACCTGATGTGTGGTGCGCCATTACTAGTTTTGAAAAAAAATAAAAAAAATTGTTAGCAGTGGCGCACCAGGGGATAGTGCGCCATTACTACTCCCTCCGTTCCAAAATAGATGACCCAAATTTGTACTAACTTTAGTACAAAGTTGAGTCATCTATTTTGAAACGGAGGGAGTAGTTGACATAGTAATGGCGCACCTGTACAAAGTGCGCCATTACTATGTGTATGACTGGGTCAAACCTTGGTCAAACTTAGTAATGGCGCACTTTGCATAGGTGCGTCATTACTATGTCAAACTTAGTAATGGCGCACCTACACAAAGTGCGCCATTACTAACTTTGACCAAGGTTTGACCAAGTCAAACACATAGTAATGGCGCACTTTGTGAAGGTGCGCCATTACTAACTTTCTTTGCACACCCCCCTTTGGACCGTCTTTTTAGTTTTAAAAAAAGAAAATAATGGAAATGTCAAAAAAATAAAAGAAAATAAGTTTCCCATGTGATATGTGGTCTAGTTGTTGGGAAAATTTACAAATATGAATTTCGACTTTATTTGCAAAATCTCTCTGGAATTTAGTAAAATGGGCATAACTTTTGCATACGAACTCGGATTAAAAAGTTTTTTATATGAAAAATCATCTACTCGAAAAGTTACATCCGAATTCAACTGGGGGAACCCCGTTGAAGATTTTCAGAATCCCCAAAACCTAACAGAATAAAAGATACGGGGCTTTTAAGATCTAGAGGGGGGAAAATAGAAAAAAAATTGAACAAGTTGAATTATGTATCATATTTTGAACATTTTTTGATACATAGTATGACCAAAAGTTTGAAATATTTTTTCAAAATTTCATCACACTCATGAACATGAACAAAGTCATAGACATCAACAAGGTTTAATAGGATTGATACGATAGATATATCAATAAGTGCGTCATTACTATGTGTTAAGTGAGCTGGTGCTGGGGTTGGATAGAACTACGAAGTTAAGCGTGCTCGGGCTGGAGTAGTGTGAGGATGGGTGACTTTCCGGAAAGTTTGACCACGGAGTGCGATTTGACTGAGGTTAAGCATATTGACCTGAGATTAAGCCATAGTGACCCGAGATTAAGAAAAAAAAAGTGAAATTTTTTTTTTGAAAAAAATTCTGATAAAAAATTGAAAAAAAATTGTTAGTAATGACGCACTTCTATGTGGTGCGCCATTACTAAGTCAGATAGTAATAACGCACCAGATAGGCATAGTAATGGCAAAAATAGGTACGCCACTAACAGGCCTTTTTCTAGTAGTGTAATTACATGACACATGTATCACTTATTATTATTATTATTATTATTATTATTATTATTATTATTATTATTATTATTATTATTATTATTATGACCATGATTATTATTATTATCATCATTACTATTAATTCTTCTTCTTAATATTATTTAGAGTTAGTTTATCCATAAGACGGGGGACCATCGAGTTACCACGATTTGGCGTTAACCGTACTTAGTGGTGTTAAAAAATGGCTTTCGTGGATCCATCAAACATGATGAAAGAAATGTTGATAGTTACCATCCTTTGCTGATTTCCAAGATTAACCGGTTGAACTGAAGTGTTCTTTAGCGTCAAACTCTGCTGTAGAAAAAGAATGGCCCGCAGAAAAGGCAAAAAGTAGGCTATGTACCTTCGTTTGTTCAGGGATATTTCAAGGGTCGTTTAGTTCATAGCTTAAACTTATCATACTGCATATGCACAATGCATGAACGTTTAAACAACTATTATTATTATTATTATTATTATTATTATTGTTGTTGTTATTATTGTTATTATTATTATTATTATTATTTACTTCATCCGTCCAAGTTTATATAGCTCCGATTGTATATAGGGTCTGATTTTACTTATAAATTTGACCAAAATGTGAGTTCTGTTATCTTGCACTAGCCGATTCAACTAAGAATCCATGCATCTTGAGTGCTGACTGCTGCACCCGAGGCCTCAGCCGACCTGTTTGACGATATGGCTGATGGCCGGGTGGTAGTCGGACCCAGACCGGCAAGATGACTTGTTCAAAAACATTCGAGAATCGATGGATAAGCGTGGTTGGCCTGAACTATGCCCACTATGCAAACAAGTTCGAGAATCGATGGACCACCTCTTCTACAAGTGCCACTTCACGCTAAGGATTTGGGACACGATAAAAGTTTGGCTCCAGCTAGACCACATTGATACTTTCACATGGCACTTGCTGCAATCCACCAAGGCATGGTGGATAGGTTTATCCGACGAGACCGTCCCCAACCGCAAGGCCATGCCCTCTCTAACTATGCTCATCTTTTGGACAATTTGGAGTGAAAGAAATGCATGGGTTTTTCGACACAAGAGCACTCCTCCTCCAATCCTTATTCAAAATATTAAGGCGGAGGCGTTGTTATGGGTGTCTGCAGGCGCGAAGCAATTGGGTTTAATTATGTCGCGAGAGTAACAACTCTTGTTGTAAGGGTGTGTGATAACACAGCACGATCAAACTCTTTTCCCTCTTAATTAATATACGTGGCAAATCTTTTGCCCGGTTTAAAAATAAACATTCGAGAAGGCCCACCTGACCCCGGCGCGTGACCGACCAACCCGATCCGTTTGGCTAGCGAGGTGCCATCTATAGCTAGCTACGGTAGGTTGGTTACGCTACGCTGGGTGCCCGTGCCGAGCCTAGGCTCGTCCCCTCCCTCCCTCGCAGGCAGAGTGGTTGGGTGCGGTCCGGTGGTGTGGTCGCGAGGGGGTCAATGCTTGCTGCCGGAGTGCGGTCTGAGTCTGACGGCCAGCGCCATCGGATTTCTCACTCAGGTCGACGGCGACGGCGTGGTGATAGGCCAGGCCAAGCGCGGCGGGCGTGCGCGGTCCAGCGGTCCACCCGGACCCCCACCTCGTCCATCACCTACGCCGACAGCCGCGGGGATGCGACGCGACGCGACACGATTCCCTCTAGCTCCAAGGACACGGTGGTGCCACCTAGCTATGCATGCATGCATGGCCTGGCTATGCCCGCGACGCTAGCTACCTAGCCGCTCGCCACCGTCAGTCGTTGGCCCCGGCCGTACGTTCTCTCGGAGCGAGTCCCCCGGGCGGCCACACCGTCGATACGTATCCATGGAAGGAATCGACCGACCTACTCGTGGCCGTGGCCGTGGCCACATGCCCGGTCGATCAATAGTTACTCTAGAAGGGAAGTCACTCCTGTGCACCAACAGCGATCGATCTCATCTGCATGCCCGGCAGTCGATCGCTACACGTTGATTACTGCTCCTACTACTGCAGTAGCTACCCATCTCTGATTTCGCTGGCGTGCCCCTATAAACGCGCCGACGCGTCGCTGTCCTGGGTACAGCGGCGGTAACTACGTATCGTGCCTGGAGTCGTTCACGCCGTACAAGTAATTGACGGACTGATGCGTGCTAGCTACATCGACACTTCACTTCGGCAAAACGAAAAAGATGAAGATCACGACTGACAAACCATTCCCATCCGTAGGTTTATGCGGTCAATTCTTCTTTCACTCTGCCCACAAGGCTCAGTTCTCAGGATAACACCGGGCTCTATGATTTGGGATGGTTTGGCCTCTAGGACACATCTAGATGTGACATAGTTATGTCGCATCTAAGTTGATGTCCACTCTGTTTGTGATTTTTTCTTATAGTTTTTTTTTTGTTTCTTGTTGCTACATTATATACTTGTGGGAGCTTAGATGTGACATCCTTAAAAAGCATCTAGATGTGAATTAGACAAACTGGCCAAAGTATGCTGTAATTTTTACCGGTTTGGCTCATAGTCCAGAGCAGTGTGTGGATAACCTTTTTATTCCCTTTTTCTATCTATAGGAAATGTCGTCATGGCTATCTTTATTAATTTAAACCGCAGTCACATCGTTCATGATCTTATCAGCTAGGCAATAGGGAGAGGTTCATTCACCCAGTTACAAGAATTCTTATTTTGAAAAGTACTAGCTAGCTCATCAGCCACTTAGCTTCATGATGACGGTGCAAGAACTTAACCTTTGCGAACATTGTCGCCAAAATCGGCACACTCCACAAAGATGGCCGCCGCTGCATGCTGTCATTGTGTATTCCCAGTTCAAAACGATGCCGCCCTTACCACCCACTTCTTGCTTCTTGCACTAGGCACACAAAAATACTACGTCACACTAAACTTATTTTTTAACATATTTGTAAAGTCGATTGACTCGATTGGGACAACCCAACATATCAGTCAATTCTGTTGTCGTGGTAAAGTGGTTTTAAGTCGAAGCTAACTATGTATCGTGATTGGACTAGTTCATGTCATACAAGTAATTGACCCAGTGATATGGGCTACATAACTCCAGTAAAAGAAGATGTGGATCGCGATGCACACAACGATTTGTTCGGCAAGCCAATCACATGTCGGTCATTCTAATGGTCTTCACCTCTGCTTCAATTCATGGGAAGATGAGAAGCTCAATGATTTGGGAAAGTTGAGCCACCGACGTACAAATTTATCACTTAGTAAAACCGTACACTTATACGCACTTGTGCATGCATGTGAATAGTACGTACTACACTCCGACGCTAACCTTTTATGTACTCCCTCCGTTCCGAAATATTTGTCGTGGTTCTAGTTCAAATTTAAAGACTGCATGCTACTTCATCTTTATCTTGTTTGCCTAGCAGGGCGGCATCTTATTTATTTATTTTGAGGGAGGCGCGGTATTTTCTGCACTAGTATACAGTACGTGCGTTGACCTTTGACATTTGACACGGCGATCGATCGAGCATTCGAACTGGTCCTACATCAAACATCATAGAACCAGAGAGCTGTGTGCAATGCGGCAGTGTCCTACTGGTGCACTACTCAAAGCGGCAAGATGAGCAAAAGCACCGACCCTTACCTTGTCTTCGGCGTGAAAGCCCTACAAAGTTGTCCTGCCGGGCGGACGAACAGGATGGCAAACGCAACGCGCGCGCCACCCTACAAAGTTGTCCTGCAGCTGCCTGCCCTACCGCTACGGCCAGGCGACAGGGAGCCAGCGGTGGATCGACTGATTTGCGCATGCTTTCCATGAGGCCATGCATGCGCGGGCCGAGTAATATTCGAACCGCATCCCCGTGGGTATTCGGCCATGCATCCACATGCATGTGATCGTGCATGTGATTTAACCCTATCGTTTGCTAAGACAGCGGGTCGATGGGTCCATCATGCAGCGCCAGCTCATTCTTTTTTTCACAGCCAGTGCTTGGAGCGTACGGGACACTGTGAGCGTCCTTGTCCACGTATCCATCACGTATGCACTCACGTCTGTCTGCACTGCATTTACGGTTACACGCCCAAGTTGACATGCCGCTGTTCGAGCGTTACGTTATGTTGGTAGGCGACACGAGCAAGCCGACCGGACATGGCACGGAGAAATCAATGCCGCGATAGATAGACCGGTGCAGCACATTGTTCCGGTTTTCGAGGGCAGCCGAGAGAGGAGTATGCGTGCTAGCACTGCTGCGAAACAGGGGAGTCTCGAAATAGTGGTACGTACCTTCTGCCACAGTGCACGGTCACACACACACAGGGAGGAATCTTCCCTTCTCCCTTCTCCCTTGGCCTGATCTCTTGGCCGCAGAGTGTACAGTCACCGTCACCGTCGATGTGGGAGCACGTAGACGTAGCTAGCAGCATTCCAGGCTGGACATGATACCGAGATAGAAATCCTCCATTTCCCGTACCCAGCTGCGAGCCTCGCTCACCCGCCGGCCGGCACCAACACTCCGCTCCGGCCAGCTTGCCCACTGGTACGTACGTCCACCACCTGCTGGACAGCGGCGAGACGACGCTATGTAAATGGTTTACGGCTTTGGCCACAGGGCAATCGATCGGTACACCCAGCCGTGGCCGGCCTCGGCCGTGGTCCTGGCTCCTGAGAGCTCGGTGCCCGGCTGCTGTCACCAGGAGAGCGGGCACGAGAACGTGACGGACCAGCTCTATTGCACAGTGTAGTTACTATCGTACGTACGTAGGAGTATAATGTATTCTGGCACCCACTGATCGATTTTGCCGGTGACGAGGCGAAGCACGGCATCGCCACGTACGTACACGACGGACCGGCTTGAGTTGGCGGATGGGGCCGGGTACGTGCGTACGCACCAACTGACAGGCCATGGCCTACCTGTACGTGCAGTGCAGGCTCCTTATACCATCATTCAGCGAATTAAGACTAGCTACTTCATGTGGACGTGTTTGTACCCTGGATTAATTCTCATCTTCATGCATGCGTCGGCAAACTATAATCATCAAGGTTTTGTACGTACCTTCTCACTACTCGCCTCCCGAGCACACACCTGCCCGGGTCGATCGATCCACCACGTACGGCACGCGCGAAAACGACACGATTCGTACCGTGTCCGCGCGTCACACCCGGCCGCCCGGTGACCCGCCCGGCAACGCTCACATCGGCCCGTCCGTACCGGCCATCAGTTCGAAGATCGTTGTGTGTTGCTGTCAGCGGTCGAGCAAGTGGCCGTGGGCGTGGCGGCAGTAGAAAATAACGATCCATCGATCGCATTGATGTGCGCATGCAGCTGCGTTCTTATCGGCTCGCCCATGTGTGTGTCGGTGACTCGATCCATCGAAAAGATAAGAAGGCCGGCATATAGTAGAGCAGACGAGGTAGAGTAGGATATGCGACACTTTCACAAAGAGGAGACAGTTATATTTTGCCGGTAGCATGACAGATTTGACCAAAGGAATTAACAAGCCAAACAATTTCAATCGCTGCGGGTCGTCGCGCAACGCTCACGAATTTTCTCCGAGGCGACCGGCAGTGGGATAGAGCAGTTTAGGGAGGTGCTATCTGGGGAGAAAACCATTACCAGGGCCAACATCGCCTCCCCTGGCTCGACCTGCCTTAGCACTACTATTTTTGCTGTACTCGCATCGGCATCGGCATCGGCACGTTTTTAAATTTGTTAATAATTCACAAAAAGAAATTTGCTTTTTTTTTAGCAAGAAAAAAAAAGAAATTTGCTATGTCTGTCGCGCGAAGCAATGGACTGCCTCGTGTTATTATTACTTAAACAGTGTAGTACATAACTATAAAAGGAAGGCCTGTGTGGGGGAGTGCGTCGCTGGGTCTTCCATGGGTGACCCCAACGCGTGATGTTAATAAATCTCATCTCATGGGCAGGGCAATCAATGTACCCGGGCGATGACGTTTTTAGCCATGACAGCGCTAGCTCGAAAACGCTGACTGATCACCTTGACATTTTCTTTAACCAGTTTTGTATCATTATGGTAGTAGGGATGAGATGGAGCAGACACGCACGACACTGGGTGAAGCCACATTAGTTTTCAAATTCTTTTCTGAAAGTAAAAAAGAAATACAGAAACCACAGAAATAAATAGGGAAATGAATACTACCGAAAACGAAAACAGAGCGAATAGCGCACATACACGGAGACCGAAGCGAGTGTTCACTGAAACCAAAGACCCCTTGAAGCGTAGAAAAAACAAAATGAAACGAAGAAAATTGTTTAATGGATGCAATGATTTTAAAATGTTACGATATATCATGGATATAGAACACATGTCGATTTGTGCATAAATATTCAACTTTGGCAACATAATATATCCATTTGTGTTGTTGTGCTCGATGTAGTTGTAGTAATGTTGAAGTTGGGCCATATGAGTCATTCTGTTCATTATGTGTAGGGCTCAATTATGTGTTCGTTGGGCTACAAAATAGCCATATGTTAAAATTCAGAATAGAAAATTCCGTATTGACGGAAACAGATAATTCCATTTTCGCACCTACTCCACCGGAAAACGCTGTTCCGTTTCCACATATAATTTCCATCTCCGTTTTGCAAAATTCCGTTTCCATTTCCACTTTTCCTCTCCATTTTCGTTTTCCGCTGGAAAAACGAAAAGTTTCCCCTTCATTTTTATCTCTATACAGTAGTGCTACATCTACTGTTGCGTTGCACTCGTGGGTCACATAAGGCAAACCTAGCATATGTTTAATATTTGGCCGACATAATACACATATATGGTGAACAACACACATAGTGACACTCTAGTAGTGCTGTGTGCATCGGGATCAATCATAATTTGTAGACTCACTCCAAAAACAAGGTCATAACTGTGACGCCCGGATAATTAAGCTACAGTGAACCTCTGCTAATGATGCCACGTCACTTCCATTACTGTTGCTAATCTCACGTTAGTTCGAAAACGATTTAAATTCAAAGTCAAAGTCAAGCAAACAATAAAAGTTTTCAAATATTAAAACTAAAATGTTCATCGTGTGGCAAATAATCCCTAACTAGTTTTGGTGGTGGAACCAACCTTTTACAAAGTGTTTAAATGCCCTAAACTAATTAAAAATAACGGCTAAAATAATAATTTAATTGCTTTTGAAAATATAAAAATATTAAACTAATTTATTTTGGGTCCAACTAGGTTTGGCAGTGGCCTATTTTGATGATACTAATTCAGGTGCTAACTTGGTATTTTAAAGAAGCTAAAATAATTAGGAACTAAAAGAAAACATAACAGAAAATAAATAAAGAATAGAAACAGAAATCAAAACTACGAAATAAAAATAAAATGAGTAGAGGCCCCCTGGCCAACTGGGCCAGACGGCCCAGCTGGCCGACCCACTGGCCCAACCCCCCCTCGCTCCCTTAACCACCACCCGACCGAAACCCTAACCCCCGTCGCCCCGCACCCCACGTCCCCCCCACGAACCCCTCTCCTCCCTCTCACCCCCTCGATCCATCCAGATCGAGCTCCGACCCCGGTGCCCCGCTGCCCACCTCGCCGTCGGCGTTCCCTGACGCCGCTCGTCGTCTCCAGCACCGCCCCGCCATCGTCGCCTCCTCCCCCCGATCTGGATCGAGGACCCGATCCCAACACGTCCCCATCGCCCCGGACCGCCCCGCCTCATGCCGGCGCCCCACGCCGCCCCGTCCTCACCTCCTCCTCGACTAGCGCCCAGTGCTCGGCGCCCCCAGCCCGTCGCCGCTCGACGTCGCCACCACCAGATCCCCTCGCTGCCGTTCGCCGGGTCGCCCGCTACCTCGCCGGCGCCGCCTCCCCGTCGGACTGCATCGTCCTTGTCCCTTCCTCACGCCGCTTCTCCGAGCCACGCCGCCCGTTTCCCTGCTGCGTGGGTGAGGAACCCTCTCAACCCGCCCCCTTCTTCGCCGGGTCACCACGGCCGAGCCGCGCTCACCCGTCCCTGGACCATGCGCGCGCACGCACTCAGCCACACCGGGCCTCGCTCACGTGCGCGTACCCTGGCCCGCTGCTTCCTGTCTCGCCCGCCTTCTGTTGCCGTCGGCCGCCGTCGTATCGGTCGACACCGAGCACCCCCGGCTGTGCCACCACCACCATGCGATGCGTCGCCGCGTAGGAGTTCGAATGGACCCATCCGCGCCGCGAACGGCTCCCCGTACGCTGTTTCCAGCGAGCTCTTGTGCCGCTACCGTCCTGTAGCTCCGCGCCGGCGCTAATCCGGTGACGTGGCTGTCGTTAGTCACTAATCCCACTTAAACATTCACTGACGCCAGGGGCCCACCCGCTAAACTAACCCTGCTTTCAAAACAAACCTATTAATAAACTGGCTGAATGACAAGTGGGACCCGCCCCAGAAAACGATAAAAAATAATAATAATAAAAGCATTAAAATTAATTAATTAATTAAGCTGCTTAATTAACTTAACTTTAGTTAACCTGCTAGTTAACTAATTAAACTATAATTAGGTAAATCAGAGAATGACAGGGGGCCCCACCCCTGTTGACCAGTCAAGCTTTGACCGGTCAACGGGGTCCCCCTTGGCCCACCTGTCAGCCTCTGGGTACACATCTGTGTACACAGAGCTGGGTACTTGAAGCATTTTAGCTTGTATTTCGAATTAAAATAAAATCAAAACATGATTAAAACTTTGAAAATTAATAATAAATAATCCGTAACTCGGATGAAAATACTTTGTACATGAAAGTTGCTCAGAACGACGAGACGAATCCGAATACGCAGCCCGTTCATCAGCCACACGTCCCTAGCATAGCAAACCTGCAACATTTCACCTCCGGTTCATCTGTCCGAAAACGCGAAACACCGGGAATACTTTCCCGCATGTTTCCCCCCTTCACCGGTACCACCTCCTACTGCGTTAGGGCACACCTAGCCCCGCGCATTGACATGTCTTCCATCGTCATGCTTATGTTTGCATTATATTTATTGTTTCTTCCCCCTCTTCTCTCGTTAGGCACCGAGACCGACGCCGCTGCTACCCAGTACGACTACGGTGTTGACGACCCCTCCTTCTTGCCAAAGCAACCAGGCAAGCCCCCCCTTGATCACCAGATATCGCCTATTCTTCTCTATACTACTTGCATTAGAGTAGTGTAGCATGTTACTGCTTTTTGTTAATCCAATCCTGATGCATAGCCTGTCATTGTTGCTACAGTTGTTACCCTTACCTGCTATCCTACTGCTTAGTATAGGATGCTAGTGTTCCATCAGAGGCCCTACACTCTTGTCCGTCTGCCATGCTATACTACTGGGCCGTGATCACTTCGGGAGGTGATCACAGGTATGTACTATATACTTTATATACATGACACATGTGGTGACTAAAGTCGGGTCGGCTCGTTGAGTACCCGCAAGTGATTCTGATGAGGGGGCTGAAAGGACAGGTGGCTCCATCCCGGTAGAGGTGGGCCTGGGTTCCTGACGGCCCCCGACTGTTACTTTATGGCGGAGCGACAGGGCAGGTTGAGACCACCTAGAAGAGAGGTGGGCCTGGCCCTGGTCGGCGTTCGCGGATACTTAACACGCTTAACGAGATCTTGGTATTTGATCTAGTCTGGCCATTTGGTCTATACGCCTAACCAACTACGCGGGAACAGTTATGGGCACTCGACGTCGTGATATCAGCCGAAGCTCTTCTTGACGTCAACGACGGAGCGGCGCGCGCCGGATTGGACTGGAACGCCTGCTAGGCTAGGTCTGCTTCCGGCCGCGTACGCAATGTGCAGGTGTGCAATGGGCGATGGGCCCAGACCCCTGCGCGCATAGGATTTAGACCGGTGTGCTGACCTCTCTGTTGAGCCTAGGTGGGGCTGCGACGTGTTGATCTTCCGCGGCCGGGCATGACCCAGAAAAGTGTGTCCGGCCAAATGGGATCGAGCGTGTTGGGTTATGTGGTGCACCCCTGCAGGGAAGTTTATCTATTCGAATAGCCGTGTCCCTCGGTAAAAGGACGACCCGGAGTTGTACCTTGACCTTATGACAACTAGAACTGGATACTTAATAAAACACACCCTTCCAAGTGCCAGATATAACCCGGTGATCGCTCTCTAACAGGGCGACGAGGAGGGGATCGCCGGGTAGGATTATGCTATGCGATGCTACTTGGTGAACTTACCATCTACTCTCTTCTACATGCTGCAAGATGGAGGTGGCCAGAAGCGTAGTCTTCGACAGGACTAGCTATCCCCCTCTTATTCTGGCATTGTGCAGTTCAGTCCACCGATATGGCCCTTTACACATATACCCATGCATATGTAGTGTAGCTCCTTGCTTGCGAGTACTTTGGATGAGTACTCAGGGTTGCTTTTCTCCCTCTTTTCCCCTTTCTATACCTGGTTGTCGCAACCAGATGCTGGAGTCCAGGAGCTAGAGATCCCGAGGATGATTCTACATGGAGTTCGGCTTCGAGGAGTAGTTAGGAGGTCCCATGCAGGAGGCCTTGCCTTTACGATCGTTGCTACTTTTGTGCTAGCCTTCTTAAGGCAAACTTGTTTAACTTATGTCTGTACTTAGATATTGTTGCTTCCGCTGACTCGTCTATGATCGAGCACTTGTATTCGAGCCCTCGAGGCCCCTGGCTTGTATTATGATGCTTGTATGACTTATTTATGTTGTAGAGTTGTGTTGTGATATCGTCCCGTGAGTCCCTGATCTTGATCGTACACATTTGCGTGCATGATTAGTGTACGATTAAATCGGGGGCGTCACAAGTTGGTATCAGAGCCGACTGCCTGTAGGAATCCCCCTTCCAAACTCCTTGGTCGAAGTCGAGTTTAGTCATTGAAAAACTTTTACTAACATGGCTGTGTGTCTTACGGGCCCACGTCGCCATTGGGTGGTATTAGGATCTTTTATTCCTCGACCTTTACTCCGGGACTCTGAACTCTCTCCTATTCGGGTTAAATGATTTTGCTAAAAAGACTAACTGTAGGTTCTCGTAAATACTTTCTCCCGGGGAGCCCCTTATCACAGAGGGTCGCCGACTTCAGCAGAAGATGTTGAAGATACTCTTCGATCATTCCCGAGACCCTTGTGCCCTCTGCCTTTTCAATTCCCTACTACCGATATATCCATATGGATAACGACATACACTTGTTGTTCATACAATTACTCTGAGTTTCTCTTGTTATTACCAGATACATCAAATTGCTCTCCGGCTTCTAAGAATCCCTTGTACCACTGCCTTGTAGTTCCTTGCCGCAGAAATACCCATACGGAAAATTACTCGCACCTACCGAGTATCGACTCATCCCCAGTTGATTCATGTATTTCACAATAGTCTTCAAAATACTATTCGATCTTCCGAAAATCCCCAGGAGCCTATTGCTCTTGAAATTCTTGTTTGCTTGCATTATGGTTAATCCCATAAGTCTCGTAATCTTATTGGCATCCCTTGTCATTATCATTTTGAGTCCGTTGATTCAATATGTTGCGAATGCTCGCAATCCTCAATCAGATCCTAGAATTCATCCTTCCGGCTCAGACATCATTTTTAACATGAGCTGGATCTCGACCAATCAAATCGTCGTCGTTTGTACCCCTAAGGCTATTCAGCTTATCCATCCCTAATCAGAGCATTGCTTCTGATCCCTTGTCTTGGAATTCATAATTCTTTTGCAAATGAGCTTTGAAGTAGACAGTTGTTTCTATCATCTGATCTCCTTACATGCTTTTTTCTTCTGGTTGAGTACCGATGCTCACACCAGATCCCTTATGGACCATTAGAACCTTGTTGGATTTTATCCGACAACGTCCTTCATATTCAATCACTTTGGAAGTTCTTTCCCTGATACATAATGCCTTTGGTAAATCCTATTCCTTGATTTGGCCATCCATGCTCTGCTTTTGAGCTGGTGATATTTACTATTGAAGCTTGTGGTATATGTTTCCACGATGCCCCGATGGGTTGAACCTATGCCTTCCATAATATGTGTGAACTCGAAAGTTTTCATGAGTCATACTCTTCTGGTATTTTGCCAGATAAAATTTCAACACTACAACTTCTTTGAAAAATGAGAAGTGAATGAAAGGTTATGCATTGGAGAAGTGGGAGTCGACCTTGAACCTTTGTGTTCATGCCCATGGACACGATGTAGATCCTATCATGGAAGCTTCTTATAATAATAACTATTTCCCTGGTATAATATCATATGGTATCGGTGAATTGATCCTTTGCAATCGTGGTTCCGACCATGTTCTCCTTTAAATACCATTTCCTATGCAAGTTTAAGCAATTGTCTTCTATAGAGCAATACCCCAGTCCACCCTCTACTTTGATCTGTCGTCGAGTATTACCCCCTGGTATCTTGAGATTATCATGGAACCGCATAACTTCTTATGAGTTCTTCATCAAGTACTACATTCTCACGGATTACTATTTTTCCTGGGTTTTGAGTGGTTAATCACTCGAGTACCCCGATAATTGAATCGAGTCCGCACTACGGTTCAACAACTTTTAGTAATGTTCCTTACTTACGAGTTTGTACCCTATCGCGTCATTCCTAGCCTGTTTGGCTATATCATTATCTTGATGATTTTAATTGTGCTACCTAGTCCTTCTTCCCGGAGCAAAAGTTTCGACGGTGAGCTAATCTTACGTCGATCTTCCTCGTCATACCTTTTGTCCTTGAACGACAAGTTTGATTTCGAGTTTGTGTTGTACCCTTGGTTCCAATAACCTTTCGCTTCATCATTCCCGGGACTTGATGTCATCACCGGTTGATTACATCTTCATGAAATCTCTCAACAAATGTGTCATGATCATCATCAGCATTCTGAGATCTTCTAGGATATCAATTGAATTCATGATGAGAAATACCATCCTTGCTCTCGATGAATTTTATTATCATCGACCACTTTATTGCCTTCCCACCAACACAACTTGTTCGTGTTTGGTGTTATACCTTGAGTTCCCTGCCATCCAACAATTGTTCTTCTTTACTCGGAACATTACCATCTCTTATGTCATCAATGTTGTGACAATTACACCACCTCTTAAGAATTTGTGATACAGTGATGCTTCTCACCATCACCATTCTTTTCTTGGCCCCCGTGTTGAGTGAACTCTGTTGTGCAAATTTAATATCTCCAGCAACCCTATTGCTTCAGAGTTATTGGACAATAATTCCAATTTAGTGTGTTGGTTGCTCAATCGCCATTCCGACGTTGGGCGTGCAACCCAACCCACATTTCGGGTGCACCTTTCAACCAATGTTTAATTGTGTACGTTTTCCTCGAGCATACTTCTTGTATCATTTGATCTGACAAATGTTATCTCCTTGTTCACATAATTGTGGAAATCCATCTCTTGGAAATCCCAATGAATTGTCGCTGAGATCATTAGCCACCTCCTCATCCTCTCCTTGGTTTAATGATGAACACATGATTCGGAACTTGCTTCCATAGATCATTTCCTGAGAATCTTACAATGTCATCTCGACAATTTGTGTTGCACCTTTCTTCTCTAGCATCCCGAGTCTGAGTTATCCTGACACCAATCAAATCTGAATCTCGGTCAGATATGATGGTTGGAACATATTTCCAAGAGTTATAACATTGGTCTCTACATAACCCGGTAAGGTGGTGTCTTTGCTTAGCACCCCTAGCCAGAGGACCTTTTGTTATAATTTCCTTTTTAGCATGGTTATCCATTCTTCCATGAGGAAATTGTAAGACTTATTCTACAAGTTATTCTTGATGCATCCATTGAGTATCCAAAGTCCGACCCTTGCTTGAAGACCATGTCAATGCTATCCCGAAGCATGTCTATGGTACTCCGATTTTTAACAAGAACATTTGAATGCCCAATGCTAAATGTTTGCTGCTTAATTATCCAAACACCGTTGTATGGGTATTGTCATCAAATTCCTCTCCCCTTACCTAAATGGTTTCTACTTTCTATCCTGTCGTGGATATCTTGCTCCGCTTGTCCTTGGGAAGGGTATACCCCTGGTATATGTGTCAAACACATTTTCCTTTCCATTGATTTGTTTAACCTTCCTTGTGATCCATATGATCTAAGCAGTAATATTCTTCTGCTTATGTAAACACCTTGGTGTACAACCGTGTCAGTAAGACCCTGTTGCATTTGTCGATAGCATTCCGGTAACCATCGATGGATGAGAACTTTGCCTATTGGTCCGCCTCGTTCAACGAGCAGGAAAATGGTTCTCTTCGTCCCTCGCCCTAGGTACCAACTTTGTTGCCAACAAAACTGGCAGGCTATCCTCTGACATACCTTGCTATCTTGACCATGCAGATGTCAACGTCCTTGCTACGTTTAACCCACATGGTGGGCCCATAACCACAGTTCCACAGGATCGAAACCTGACTCTCCTGTACACCCTTGTTGCCAAAGTTATTCCTCGCGCTTGATTTCGTATGTAATTCATGGGTCATCTTCCTAGTAATCTGCTTTGGTATCAGACGCAATACTTATTCTCGTTGCTTTGGACCCCTTTCACACTTTGTTTAGGTATCGAACGCTTGCCTACCCGCTTAAACCTCTCATGGTACCTCCTTACTTTGATCTCGATATGTTTCTTAAGTTTCAATTCGAGAGTTACTTTGTGCCACCTTCCCCGATGTTATCTACCAGATAAGCAGCACTGTAGCGGTCCGTTCTTCCAAAGTTACCCCTTGCCCTTCATACGTACGATGGAGTTTCCGAAGATAGGATGACGACTTCATCATGATGACCTAGAGCGGGGAAATGAAGACATCAATGTAATGGATCGACTTCTTCGAGAAGAGCAACCAAGACCGAGAAGACTCGTTAGAATTTCGTGGCCAAAACTTTCCCCCTTACTTCACCTCTTAAATCTCGGGACGGGATTTCTTGTAGTGGAGGAGAATTGTGACGCCCAGATAATTAAGCTACAGTGAACATCTGCTAATGATGCCACATCACTTCCATTACTGTTGCTAATCTCACGTTAGTTCGAAAACGATTTAAATTCAAAGTCAAAGTCAAGCAAACAATAAAAGTTTTCAAATATTAAAACTAAAATGTTCATCATGTGGCAAATAATCCCTAACTAGTTTTGGTGGTGGAACCACCCTTTTACAAAGTGTTTAAATGCCCTAAACTAATTAAAAACAGCGGCTAAAATAATAATTTAATTGCTTTTGAAAATATAAAAATATTAAACTAATTTATTTTGGGTCCAACTAGGTTTGGCAGTGGCCTATTTTGATGATACTAATTTAGGTGCTAACTTGGTATTTTAAAGAAGCTAAAATAATTAGGAACTAAAAGAAAGCAGAAAAGAAAATAAATAAAGAATAGAAACAGAAATCAAAACTACGAAATAAAAATAAAATGAGTAGAGGCCCCCTGGCCAACTGGGCCAGACGGCCCAGCTGGCCGACCCACTGGCCCAACCGCCCCCACTCGCTCCCTTAACCACCACGCGACCGAAACCCTAACCCCCGTCGCCCCGCACCCCACTTCCCCTCCCCCACGATCCCCTCTCCTCCCTCTCTCTCCCTCGATCCATCCAGATCGGGCTCCGACCCCGGTGCCCCGCTGCCCACCTCGCCGTCGGCGTTCCCTGACGCCGCTCGTCGTCTCCAGCACCACCCCGCCATCGTCGCCTCCTCCCCCCCGATCTGGATCGAGGACCCGATCCCAACACGTCCCCATCGCCCCGGACCGCCCCGCCTCATGCCGGCGCCCCACGCCGCCCCGTCCTCACCTCCTCCTCGACCGGCGCCCAGTGCTCGGCGCCCCCACCCCGTCGCCGCTCGACGCCGCCACCACCAGATCGCCCTCGCTGCCGTTCGCCGGGTCGCCCGCTACCTCGCCGGCGCCGCCTCCCCGTCGGACTGCATCGTCCTCGTCCCTTCCTCGCGCCGCTTCTCCGAGCCACGCCGCCCGTTCCCCTGCTGCGTGGGTGAGGAACCCTCTCAACCCGCCCACTTTCTTCGCCGGGTCACCACGGTCGAGCCGCGTTCACCCGTCCCTGGACCATGCGCGCGCACGCACTCAGCCACGCCGGGCCTCGCTCACGTGCGCGTACCCTGGCCCGCTGCTTCCTGTCTCGCCCGCCTTCTGTTGCCGTCGGCCGCCGTCGTATCGGTCGACACCGACCACCCCCGGCTGTGCCACCACCACCATGCGATGCGTCGTCGCGTAGGAGTTCGAATGGATCCATCCGCGCCGCGAACGGCTCCCCGTACGCCGTTTTCAGCGAGCTCTTGTGCCGCTACCGTTCTGTAGCTCCTCGCCAGCGCTAATCCGGTGACGTGGCTGTCGTTAGTCACTAATCCCACTTAAACATTCACTGACGCCAGGGGCCCACCCGCTAAACTAACCCTGCTTTCAAAACAAACCTATTAATAAACTGGTTGAATGACAAGTGGGACCCGCCCCAGAAAACGATCAAAAAAGTAATAATAAAAAGCATTAAAATTAATTAATTAATTAAGCTGCTTAATTAACTTAACTTTAGTTAACCTGCTAGTTAACTAATTAAACTATAATTAGGTAAATCAGAGAATGACAGGGGGCCCCACCCCTGTTGACCAGTCAAGCTTTGACCAGTCAACGGAGTCCCCCTTGGCCCACCTGCCAGCCTCTGGGTACACATCTGTGTACACAAAGCTGGGTACTTGTAGCATTTTAGCTTGTATTTCGAATTAAAATAAAATCAGAAAATGATTAAAACTTTGGAAATTAATAATAAATAATCCGTAACTCGGATGAAAATACTTTGTACATGAAAGTTGCTCAGAACGACGAGACGAATCCGAATACGCAGCCCGTTCATCAGCCACACTTCAATAGCATAGCAAACCTGCAACATTTCACCTCCGGTTCATCTGTCCGAAAACGCGAAACACCGGGAATACTTTCCCGCATGTTTCCCCCCCCCTTCACCGGCACCACCTCCTACCGCGTTAGGGCACACCTAGCCCCGCGCATTGACATGTCTTCCATCGTCATGCTTATGTTTGCATTATATTTATTGTTTCTTCCCCCTATTCTCTCGTTAGGCACCGAGACCGACGCCACTGCTACCCAGTACGACTACGGTGTTGACAACCCCTCCTTCTTGATCACCAGATATCGCCTATTCTTCTCTATACTGCTTGCATTAGAGTAGCATGTTACTGCTTTCCGTTAATCCAATCCTGATGCATAGCCTGTCATTGTTGCTACAGTTGTTACCCTTACCTGCTATCCTACTGCTTAGTATAGGATGCCAGTGTTCCATCAGAGGCCCTACACTCTTGTCCGTCTGCCATGCTATACTACTGGGCCGTGATCACTTCGGGAGGTGATCACGGGTATGTACTATATACTTTATATACATGACACATGTGGTGACTAAAGTCGGGTCGGCTCGTTGAGTACCCGCAAGTGATTCTGATGAGGGGGCTGAAAGGACAGGTGGATCCATCCCGGTAGAGGTGGGCCTGGGTTCCTGACGGCCCCCGACTGTTACTTTATGGCGGAGCGACAGGGCAGGTTGAGACCACCTAGGAGAGAGGTGGGCCTGGCCCTGGTCGGCGTTCGCGGATACTTAACACGCTTAACGAGATCTTGGTATTTGATCTGAGTCTGGCCATTTGGTCTATACGCACTAACCAACTACGCGGGAACAGTTATGGGCACTCGACGTCGTGGTATCAGCCGAAGCTCTTCTTGACGTCAGCGACGGAGCGGCGCGCACCGGATTGGACTGGAATGCCTACTAGGCTAGGTCTGCTTCCGGCCGCATACGCAATGTGCAGGTGTGCAATGGGCGATGGGCCCAGACCCCTGCGCGCATAGGATTTAGACCGGCGTGCTGACCTCTTTGTTGAGCCTTGGTGGGGCTGCGACGTGTTGATCTTCCGCGGCCGGGCATGACCCAGAAAAGTGTGTCACGGCCAAATGGGATCGAGCCTGTTGGGTTATGTGGTGCACCCCTGCAGGGAAGTTTATCTATTCGAATAGTCGTGTCCCTCGGTAAAAGGACGACCCGGAGTTGTACCTTGACCTTATAACAACTAGAACTGGATACTTAATAAAACACACCCTTCCAAGTGCCAGATATAACCCGGTGATCGCTCTCTAACAGGGCGACGAGGAGGGGATCGCCGGGTAGGATTATGCTATGCGGTGCTACTTGGTGAACTTACCATCTACTCTCTTCTACATGCTGCAAGATGGAGGTGGCCAGAAGCGTAGTCTTCGACAGGATTAGCTATCCCCCTCTTATTCTGGCATTCTGCAGTTCAGTCCACCGATATGGCCCTTTACACATATACCCATGCAATGTAGTGTAGCTCCTTGCTTGCGAGTACTTTGGATGAGTACTCACGGTTGCTTTTCTCCCTCTTTTCCCCTTTCTATACCTGGTTGTCGCAACCAGATGCTGGAGTCCAAGAGCTAGAGATCCCGAGGATGATTCTACATGGAGTTCGGCTTCGAGGAGTAGTTAGGAGGTCCCAGGCAGGAGGCCTTGCCTTTTCGATCGTTGCTACTTTTGTGCTAGCCTTCTTAAGGCAAACTTGTTTAACTTATGTCTGTACTCAGATATTGTTGCTTCCGCTGACTCGTTTATGATCGAGCACTTGTATTCGAGCCCTCGAGGCCCCTGGCTTGTATTATGATGCTTGTATGACTTATTTATGTTGTAGAGTTATGTTGTGATATCGTCCCGTGAGTCCCTGATCTTGATCGTACACATTTGCGTGCATGATTATTGTACGATTAGATCGGGGGCGTCACAATAACCTCCATATTCAGGGGTTGTGAATGGTTCGTTTGGGGTGCTTCAAACCCAATTGGTCGCACGCGTAGAAAATTTCACCTTCAACCTCATTGCATCCTCTCTCCCAAACCAGATCATACTCTGGCCCAGGTTTCGGGCCATCAAAACCAAAGTAAATCCCAAGTTCGGGCCTGGTCTGAAGCCCCAAAAGATGTCTTTTCTCAAGACCGAGGTCAACCTGAATGCTAGCCCTAAGCCCAAAAGCCCATTAATTTATATCCAATTTTATATGTCCAATATCCCAACATCACATCTCCTTCCTTCAGTAAAAGTGGATACTAATCCTTTTTCACTTGGCAAATGGGAAACACAGTACAAATTTCAATTTTATTTACCCGACATCACATACCCATCAATTGACACCCCTCCCACTGATTTATTTCCAATTTTATTTACCCGACATCACATCTCCTTCTTTCAGTAATATCGACGACCTACTACATATGGTTATTTTTCTTGTTGGAATCTTCACATATACGCAACTACAAAGTTATGTGTTTAAAATCCAAAGTGTGTGTGGATGATAGCGAAAGGGGAACGATTACTTGATGGACCATTGGCATAGATGGTAAGATTGGATCGCGTACTGAGACATAACTGATATGAACCACTAAAATATATGTGTGCGCTGTAATAACGCATAGACAATTAGCTAGTAAAATCTAAGTTTTGTACAATTGTATCGAAGGGAGTAGTGTCATTGCATTTGTATTATCGTGCACATGCTGATTCAACTATGAACCTATATTTTTTATTTCATATGATGGTTATATCGTTTACAAGTAAATGAGAAACAAAATCGAGGATTACACCATCCCAAGAACCTGAAGATTTAGCACTAAAAGAATGCTTATCTAGCTCATCTTAGTCTTGAGGGTTGATTGACTGGTGCTGCTCAGGCCTCAGCCGACCTGTTTCACGGGATCCATGCATGGCTGGGTGCAGCCGGAGCAAGACCAGGGGTATCGATTTGAACACCCAGTTTGCCAAAGAAAATCCAACTCATCATCAATCAAAAAACAAAGGACGTGACTAACCTCCAAACATTTTGATTTTAGGGACATATACGAACGACAGTACGAGCTTTGATCTGCTCCTCTCGAACCAGCTGCTACTGGATTGTTTTTTGGACATGTCAACTGAGAGACATCAACCACGCTCTGCCCCTCATCGGCGAAGAACAAGATGCACTGCTGGTGCTTGTAGTAGGTTCCAGTTTCAGAGGAAAATCGGGATAAAAGTTCAAGTGCTGCTGACAGACGCATATTGATGTGGACGTCCTCTTCAACCGATGCAGGCTGCTGCTCTATCTCCATCACCATCTCTCTTTCTCTCTCTCTCTCTCTCTCTCTCTCTCTCTCTCATGTGAATTTTGGACATTGCCTACTGATGCACTTCACCGTTGATGCAAAAAAAGATACTACCCTGCTTACGACTGCATTTTTTCTTGCATTAGAATCTCAACATTCTTCTGAACCTCATTTGAACCTATCTCCCATGAAGCAGGTACTCAAGCTGGGACACTCCGGCACGTCTTGATGTTCCATGTAGGCGTACATTTGTTTTAGATTGTGGATTTTTTGCTATTGCCGATAGAGAACAAGAACGCACCGACATTTTATTTTGAACTTCCATCTCTTTTGCTGCACGCTGTTTAGGATATCGCTAGTTCTAAAGCATTTATTTTCTTTGAACTATTTACCCTAGTAAGTCCTATGTAAATAACATGGTAATATATACACACAAAACCTGATAACTTACATACAAACACAGTGATAGTTTGAGCTAGAATTTTTTTATTGAAAACATACTCCCGATAATGTTTGTGTAAATAACATGGTAATACACCCACAACAGAGTTGATAACCTACGTATAAATATCACGGTAACTTTCTGATCCGGGAGAAAAGTTGTTGGAAAACATACACTCCATTAACTTTTGTGCAAATAGTATGGTAATATGCGCACAACAGAAGTGATAATTTATGTACAAACACCACAGTAACTTTTTAACCCCGAAGAAATAAGTTGTTGAAAAACATGCCCTCTGGTAAGTTCAGTGCAAATAGCATGGAAATGTGCAAACAACAGACGTGATAACTTACGTATAAATACCACGGTAACTTTTCCTCCCCGGAGAAACAAGTTTGTTAAAACATACCTCTGGTAACTTCAGTGTAAGTAGCATGATAATATATGAACCGCAGAACTAATAACTTACATACACACCGTGGTAACTTTGATCAGGGGAAAGAGTTGTCCAAAAACATACCCTAGATAAATTATGTGTAAATAGAATGGTAATATACAAACTGCATATCTGATAACCTGGATGTAAATACCTCTGTAACATTGACAAAATAAGGAAAAAGTTTGACTAGGTGAATTTTTTTGAGAAAATAACCCCTGTTAATTTCTATGTAAATATAATGGTAATTCACGCACCGCAGACATGATAACTTACGTACAAACACCGTGTTAACTTTCGACTCGGAGAAAAAGATGTTGAAACATAACCCAATGAATTGTGTGTAAATAACACAGTAATATACGCACCACAATCGTGATAATATTCGTACAATCACCATGGTAATTTTTGACCAAGGGAAAAAGTTGTTAAAAACATATCTCTGGTAACCTTTGTGTAAATAGTATGACAATTTACTCATGCAGATCTAATAACTTGTGTATGAACATCATGGTAACTTTTCTAATCTGGGGGTGAAAAAATTGTTGAAAAGGTACACGCAGTACCTTCTATGTACCAAGCATGATGATTTACACACCGTAAACATGGCGACTTTGGTACAAAACACCATAGTAAATTTGCCCAAGTGATTTTTTTATGAACACGTGATAACTTCTGCCTAAATAACGTGATAATTTACTCATCGCAGATCGTACAAACACCATGGTAACATTGACCGAGGGGCGGTTGCTGAAAAATACACCCCCGATAACTTATCTGCAAATATGATGGTAATATATGAAGCCCATACCTGATAATTTAAGTACAAACATGGAAAAAGCTATTGAGAAACATACCCCAAAAACTTGAGTGAGAAAAGTATGGCAACATTAAAACTTCGTACCTGATAACTTAGTGCAAACATCATGATATTTTGCATCTGAAAAGGAGTGAAGAGGACGCCCGGGTTTGCGAACCATGTGAAACATGCAGAAAAAAAAGATAGAACCAGGGCGCATTGTTCTAAAACCCGTACAAGTGAGGCTGCCGGTTTGGATTTTCTGTTACTAATCACTGCCTTCTTTGTTTATTGCCGTCTCAGGAAGTTACAATTAGTATGTAAGTTGTATGTAATCAGTTAAGTGGGCTTGCACAGCTGGATGTTGCAAATTAGTTTCGTATGAGAGGGCTTGGGTTCGACCCCCCTTCAACACAAATTTTTTGCCTGCTTTTTAAACTACAGACCCGAAAGAACTGGAGAAGATGGGATCGAAGGAGGGAGGTCGCTCGGGAGGAGGTGGGATCGAAGGGAGAAGAGACGTGTGGTACCTTTAGCAATGTGGCACACGTGTGCCAAATATCGCTGTCCAAAAACAAAATGATCTTAGCAAAGATTTCTCCAAAAATCAAACATCAAAATGTTTTATAGCTCAAACCGTCGATCCGATTGAAAACCGTTTTCATATAAAAGATTCGTCACAACGAGACCTTTAAAACTAGATCCCATGTTGGTATGTTTCGATGACTTTTTTGGGGTCAAAAGTTATCAGACCTACGTGAAATAAGTTATCATGGATGTGGTATGTAAATTATCATCATGTTTTACATAAAATTTCCGGGGCATAAGAATGACTTTTCCAACATTCTCTCTACATGCAAATGCAGTACAGGACAAAAAAGTTGATGTCACCGTAGATTCTTAATATTTCAAAACTTTAAAATATTTTATAGCTCAGACTATTGTTCTGATTGAAAAATCAGTTTCACCTAGATAATCTATCGCGACGAGACCTTCGAAAGTAGATCTCATGTTGGTATATTTTGATGATTTTTTTGGATCAAAAGTTACCACGTTAAGTAAGTTATCAATTATGTTGTGTGTATATTACCATGTTATTTATGCAAAAGTTACCGGGGGTATGTTTGCAAACAACTTCCTCCCCCTGATTTCGAAGTAACCACAGTGTTTGTTCGTGAGTTATCAAAAGTTTACGGTGAGTATATTACTATGATATTTACATGAAAGTTATCGGGAAGGGGGGGTATGTTTTCAAACAACTTCTCTCCTCCCCGAGGTGTCGGAGCTAAATCTGGCGGATCTCGGGTAGGGGTCCCGATATGATAGTGCTAGATGGTAACAAGGACACAGAGGACACGATGTTTACCCAGGTTCGGGCCCTCTCGAAGAGGTAAAACCCTATGTCCTACTTTGTTTTAGTGATTGTGTAGGGGGTACAAAGTACATGTGACCTACCACGAGATCGAATGTGAATGAGTTGTTGTAAACATCCACCGAGGTAAACGTTTGACCCTAGGGAAAAAAGTTCTTGTAACACACCCCGATAACTTTCTCCATAAGAGCATGGTAATTTATAAGCCATGAACCTGGTAACTCACGCACAAACATCATGGTAACTTTCGACCTGGAGAAAAGAAGTTGTTGTAACACACCCCGATAACTTATCTATAAAAGCATAGTAATTTATACGCCGGGGACCTAATAACTCATGGACAAACACTGTGGTAACTTTTGACCCGGAGAAATAAAGTTGATGAAGCACACAGACTCACAGTAGACCTGATAAAAAGTTGATTTCATCCTTGTTTCTCTCTATTTGAAATTTCAAAACATTTTGTAGCTCAAACTGGCTGTCCAATTAAAAAAACTCTTTTTCACATAAAAAATCTGTCACGGCGAGACCTTCTATACTAGATCGTATGTAGGTTTGTTCCAACATCTTTTGTTGGGTCCAAAGTTATCACGCTAGGACTAAGAAAGTTAGCACATCTATGGTGTGTATATTACCATGTTATTAACACAGAAATTGTTGAGGGTAAGTAGGTTACCAGCTCTGTTGTGTATATATCATCATGCCTTTTATACATGAGTTACCAAGGGGTGTTTTTCAACAACTTTCTCCGCCGGGCCAAAAAGTTAGCATGCCTGGGTCAAAAATTTAACGTGTGTGTGTGTGTGGTGGGGGGGGGGGGGTTGCTATTTACACAGAGGATACCGGGGTATATTTCTCAATAACTTTTATCCCGGGGACCAGAGTTACCATAATGTTTGTATGTGGGTTATCATCTCTGTTGTGCGAGTATTACCATGCTATTTACATAGAGATTATGGGGAGTATGTTTTTCCACCACCTTTATCCCAGGGTCCAAAGTTACCGTGGTGTTTGTACGTAAGTTATCATCTTTGCTCTGCGTATATTACCATGATATTTACATAGAGGTTATCGGGGGTATGTTTTTCCAACAACTTTTATCTCGGGGTTCAAAGTTATCACGGTATTTGTATGTGAGTTGTCATCTTAGTTGTGTGTATATTATCATTTATTTAAGTAGAGGTTACCGGGATATGTTTTTCAACAATTTTTATCCCAGGTCAAAAGTTATCACGGTGTTTTTCTTAACACAGTACAGACGCAAGCGCTCATATACACACACATACAGTCACCCCTACACTACTAGGGAAAACCTTATACACAGAAACTTACCAGTAGCGCGGGTCAAAAAGGAGCTCTACTACTATTTACCACCAGCGCGCGGCAAAAAAAAACGCTGCAGCTATGTTTATAGCAGTAGCGCGTCTCAGGGAAGAAGCACTACAACTACAATTCCCCTACTGTTCTCGCCAGGCTACCAATAGTAGTAGCGAGCTTAAGCGAAGCGTGCTGCTGCTAAGATTGTTGTAGCAGTGTGTTTTACGCAGAAAGCGCTACTGCTAATGAATGGAAAATAAAATGAAAAACATATAGAAAAGTAAATGAAAATGAAAGAAATAGAAAAAGGGGGAGGAAAAAAAGAAAATGTGAAGGAAAATAAATGAAAAAGAAAAATAAAGAAGAAAGGCGTAGCAGCAGTGTGCTTTCAGGACAAGCACTATAGCTAACTTAGCAGTAGCGCTAATTTTCAGCCAGCGCTATAGATAATGTAGCAGTAGCGCTTTTCCTAGCCCGCGTTACTGCTATTTTTGACATAACCGCTGTTACCTCTTGAGCATGCTTTGGTTTTGCTTTGAAGAGGAAAGGGTGATGCAGCAAAGTAGTGTAAGTATTTCCCTCAGTTTTTGAGAACCAAGGTATCAATCCAGTAGGAGATTACACACAAGTCCCTAGTACCTGCACAAACAATCAAGAACCTTGCAACCAACGCGATAAAGGGGTTGGCAATCCTTCACGGCCACTTGCAAAAGTGAGATCTAATAAACATAATAAGATAAATATTTTTGATATTTTTGTTGTATAGATTGGAAAGTAAAGATTGCAAAATAAACAGCAATAGAAATAGCTAGTTGATAGGAAAATAATATGATGGAAAATAGACCCGGGGGCCGTAGGTTTCACTAGTGGCTTCTCTCAAGATAACATATTCTACGGTGGGTGAACAAATTATTGTCAAGCAATTGATAGAAAAGCGCATAGTTATGAGAATATCTAGGCATGATCATGAACATAGGCATCACGTCCGTGACAAATAGACCAAAACGATTCTGCATCTACTACTATTACTCCACACATCGACCGCTATCCAGCATGCATCTAGAGTATTAAGTTCAGATTAACAGAGTAACGCGTTAGGCAAGATGACATGATGTTGAGGGATAAACTCAAGCAATATGATATAAACCCCAACTTTTATCCTCGATGGCAACAATACAATACGTGCCTTGCTGCCCCTGCTGTCACCGGAAAGGACACTGCAAGATTGAACCCAAAGCTAAGCACTTCTCCCATTGCAAGAAAGATCAATCTAGTAGGCCAAACTAAACTGATAATTAGAAGAGACTTGCAAAGATATTAAATCATGCATAAAAGAATTCAGAGAAGAATCAAATATAGTTCATAGATAATCTTGATCATAAACCCACAATTCATCGGATCTCGACAAACACACCGCAAAAAGAATTACATCGAATAGATCTCCAAGAAGATCGAGGAGAACTTTGGATCGAGATCCAAAGAGAGAGAAGAAGCCATCTAGCTAATAACTATGGACCCGAAGATCTGTGGTAAACTACTCACACATCATCGGAGAGGCTATGGAGTTGATGTAGAAGCCCTCCGTCATCGATTCCCCCTCCGGCGGAGCGCCGGAAAAGGCCCCAAGATGGGATCTCACCGGTACAGAAGGTTGCGGCGGTGGAAATAGGGTTTCGTGGTGCTCCTGGATGTTTTCAGGGTATATGAGTATATATAGGCGAAAGAAGTAGGTCGGTGGAGCCACGAGGGGCCCACGAGGGTGGGGGGCGCGCCTACCCCCCTGGGGCGCCCTCCTACCTCGTGGCCCCCTCGTTGCTTCCTTGACGTCCACTCCAAGTCTCCTAGATTGCGTTTGTTTCAAAAATGATCCTCGCGAAGGTTTCATTCCGTTTGGATTCCGTTTGATATTCCTTTTCTGCGAAACACTGCAATAGACAAAAAAACAAAAATTTGCACTGAGCCTTCGGTTAATAGGTTAGTCCCAAAAATAATATAAAAGTGCATAATAAAGCCCATTAAACATCCAAAACAGATAATATAATAGCATGGAACAATCAAAAATTTTAGATACGTTGGAGACGTATCAAGCATCCCCAAGCTTAATTCCTGCTCGTCCTCGAGTAGGTAAATGATAAAAACAGAATTTTGATGTGGAATGCTACCTAACATAATTTTTTATGTAATCCTCTTTATTGTGGCATGAATGTTCAGATCTGGAAGATTCAAGGTAAAAGTTTAATATTGACATAAAAATAATAATACTTCAAGCATACTAACTAAGCAATTATGTCTTCTCAAAATAACATGGCCAAAGAAAGCTTATCCCTACAAAATCATATAGTTTGGCTATGCTTCATTTTCGTCACACAAAAATGCTCTCATCATGCACAATCCCTATGACAAGCCAAGCAATTGTTTCATACTTTAGTAATCTCAAACTTTTTTCAACTTCCACGCAATACATGAGCGTGAGCCATGGACATAGCACTATGGGTGGAATAGAATATAATGATGGGGGTTGTGTGGAGAAGACAAAAAGGAGAAAGTCTCACATTGATGCGGCTAATTGACGGGCTAGGGAGATGCCCATCAATTGATGTCAATGCAAGGAGTAGGGATTGTCATGCAACGGATGCACTAGAGCTATAAATGTAATAAAGCTCAACAAAAGAAACTAAGTGGGTGTGCATCTAACTTGCTTGCTCACGAAGACCTAGGGCATTTGAGGAAGCCCATTGTTGGAATATAAAAGCCAAGTTCTATAATGAAAAATTCCCACTGGTATATGAGAGTGACAAAATAAGAGACTCTCTATCATAAAGACCATGGTTCTACTCTGAAGCACAAGTGTGGAAAAAAATGATAGTAGCATTGTCCCTTTTATTTCTTTTTTTATTTGGCCTTTTTTTGCCTTTCTTTTTTTTCTAGGACAATGCTCTATTAATGTGATCATCACACTTCTATTTATTTACAACTCAAGGATTACAACTCGATACTAGAACAAAATATGACTTTATATGAATGCCTCTGGCGGTGTACCGGGATGGGCAATGAATCAAGAGTGACATGTATGATAAATTATGCATGGTGGATTTGCCACAATTACGATGTCAACTACATGATCATGCAAGGCAATATGACAATGATGAAGCGTGTCATAATAAATGAAACGGTGGAAAGTTGCATGGCAATATATCTCGGAATGACGATGAAAATACCATAATAGGTAGGTATGGTGGCTGTTTTGAGGAAGATATAAGGAGGTTTACGTGTGATAGAGTGTATGATATCACGGGGGTTGGATGCACCGGCGAAGTTTGCACCAACTCTCAAGGTGAGAAAGGGCAATGCACGGTACCGAAGAGGCTAGCAATGATGGAAGGGTGAGAGTGCGTATAATCCATGGACTCAACATTAGTCATAAAGAACTCACATACTTATTGCAAAAATCTACAAGTCATCAAAAACCAAGCATTACGCGCATGCTCCTAGGGGGATAGATTGGTAGGAAAAGACCATCGCTCGTCCCCGACCGCCACTCATAAGGAAGACAATCAAAGAACACCTCATGCTTCAAATTTGTCACACAACGTTTACCATACATCCATGCTACGGGACTTGCAAACCTAAACATAAGTATTTCTCAATTCCACAATTACTCAACTAGCACGACTCTAATATTACCATCTTCATATCTCAAAACAATCATCAAGTATCAAACTTCTCATAGTATTCAATGCACTATATATGGAAGTTTTTATTATACCCATCTCGGATGCCTATCATATTAGGACTAATTTTATAGCCAAAGCAAACTACCATGCTGTTCTAAAGGACTCTCAAAATAATATAAGTGAATCATGAAAAATCAATAATTTCTACAAAATAAAACCACCACCGTGCTCTAAAAGATATAAGTGAAGTACTAGAGCAAAATTATCTAGCTAGAAAATATATAAGTGAGGCACATAGAGTATTCTAATAAATTCCGACTCATGTGTGTCTCTCCAAAAGGTGTGTACAGCAAGGATGATTGTGGTAAACTAAAAAGCAAAGACTCAAATAATACAAGACGCTCCAAGCAAAACACATATCATGTGGTAAATAAAAATATAGCATCGAGTAAAGTTACCGATAGACGAAGACGAAAGAGGGGATGCCTTCTGGGGGATCCCCAAGCTTAGGATTTTGGTTGTCCTTGAATTTTACCTTGGGGTGCCTTGGGAATCCCCAATCTTAGTCTCTTTCCACTCCTTGTTCCAAAATCCATCAAATCTTTAGTCAAAAACTTGAAAACTTCACAACACAAAACTCAACAAAAAATCTCATGAGCCCCGTTAGTATAAGAAAACAAATCACCACTTTAAGGTACTGTAATGAACTCATTATTTATTTAAATTGGTGTTAAACCTACTGTATTCCAACTTATCTATGGTTTATACCCCCCGATACTAGCCATAGATTCATCAAAATAAGCAAACAACATGCGAAAAACAGAATCTATCAAAAACAGAACAGTCTGTAGTAATCTGTAACTTGCGAATACTTCTGGAACTCCAAAAATTCTACCAAATTAGGACGACAGGGTAATTTGTATATTAATCTACTGCAAAAAGAATCAGGGTAAAAGTTCTTTTCTGTGATTTATGAAAATGATTTTCGTGAGCGCAAAGTTTCTGTCTTTTACAGCAAGATCAAACAACTATCATCCAAGAAGATCCTAAAGGCTTTACTTGGCACAAACACTAACTAAAACACAAAAAACACAATCATAGCAGTAGCATGATGAATTATTTATTACTAAACAGAAAAAAAAGCAAGAAACAAAAATAAAATTGTGTTGCCTGCCAACAAGCGATGTCGTTTAACGCCCCTAGCTAGGCATAAAAACAAGAACAGATCTATATATTGCCATCTTTGGTAGGCAATCCATAAGTGCCTCTCATAATAGATTCATAAGGTAATTTAATTTTCTTCCTAGGAAGGTGTTCCATGCCTTTCCTTAACAGAAATTGGAATATAATATTTCCTTCTTTCATATAAATAATTGCATTGATCGTTCTAAGGAAAGGTCTACCAAGAATAATAGGACATGTAGGATTGCAATCTATATCAAGAACAATGAAATCTACACTCACATAATTCCTATTTGCAACAATAAGAACGTCATTAATCCTTCCCATAGGTTTCTTAATGGTGGAATCCGCAAGGTGCAAATTTAAAGAACAATCATCAAATTCACGGAAACCTAACACATCACACAAAGTTTTTGGAATCGTGGAAACACTAGCAGCCAAATCACATAAAGCATAGTCATGATCTTTAATCTTAATTTTAATAGTGGGCTCCCACTCATCATAAAGTTTTCTAGGGATAGAGACTTCTAATTCAAGTTTTTCTTCATAAGATTGCATTAAAGCACCAATGATATGTTTAGTAAAAGCTTTGTTTTGATCATAAGCATGAGGAGAATTTAACATGGATTGCAACAAGGAAATACAATCTATCAAAGAACAATTATCATAATTAAATTCCTTGAAATCCAAGATAGTGGGTTCATTGCTATGTAAAGTTCTGACCTCTTCAATCCCACTTTTACCAATTTTTGCATCAAGATCTAAAAACTCCGAAACAGTGGGACGCCTTTTAACTAAAGTTGACTCATCTCTAGTCCCATATTTATCAAGATTCATATTGGAAAACAAATATTTAATAGGGGACACATCAATTACTTTTAGATCTTCATCATTGTTATCATGAAAACTAGAAGAACACGCTTCTACAAAGCAATCCTTTTTAGCACGTATCCTAGCGGTTCTTTCTTTGCACTCATAAATGGAAATTCTCATAGATTTGAGAGACTCATTGATATCATGCTTAGGTGGAATAGATCTAAGTTTCAAAGAATCAACATCAATAGAAATTCTATCCATGTTCCTAGCCAACTCATCAATCTTAGGTTATTTTTCTTCAAGCAAAGCATTGAAATTCTTTTGCGAAATCATAAATTCTTTGACACTAGTCCCAAAATCAGAGGGCATCTTATTAAAATTTCCATAAGAGTTGTTGTAGGAATTACCATAATTATTAGACGAATTACTAGGAAACGACCTAGAATTGAAGTTTCCTCTACATGCGTTGTTACCAAAATTGTTTCTACCAACAAAATTCACATCCATAGACTCATTATTGTTCTCAATCAAAGTAGACAAAGGAATATAATTAGGATCAGAAAGAAGCACTCTTATTAGCAAACAATTTCATAAGTTCATCCATCTTTCCACTCAAAACATTATTCTCTTCAATAGCATGAACCTTTTTACCAGTGGATCTTTCGGTGTGCCATTGAGAATAATGAACCATAATATTATCTAGGAGTTTAGTAGCTTCTCCTAAAGTGATTTCCATAAAAGTGCCTCCCGCGGCCGAATCTAAAAGATTTCTAGAAGCAAAATTCAATCCGGCATAAATTTTTTGTATAATCATCCATAAATTCAAACCATGTGTAGGGCAATTACGTATCATTAATTTCATCCTCTCCCAAGATTGTGCAACATGCTCATGATCAAGTTGCTTAAAATTCATAATATCATTTCTAAGAGAGATGATCTTAGCGGGAGGAAATACTTAGAGATAAAAGCATCTTTGCACTTATTCTATGAATCAATACTATTTTTAGGCAAAGAAGAGAACCAAGTTTTAGCAAGATCTCTAAGCGAAAATGGAAATAGCTTCAATTTAACAATATCATTGTCCTCATCTTTCCTCTTTTGCATATCGCACAAATCAACAAAGTTGTTTAGATGGGTAGCGGCATCTTCACTAGGAAGGCCAAAAAATTGATCTTTCGTGACAAGATTCAACAAAGCAGCATTAATTTCACAAGATTCAGCATTGGTAATAGGAGCAATCGGGGTGCTAATAAAATCATTGTTGTTGGTATTGGAAAAATCACACAATTTAGTATTGTCTTGAGCCATCGTGACAAACAATCCAACACAGAAGCACACAAGAAGCAAGCGGAAAGAGACAGGCGGAAAAAGGGAGAATAAAACGGCAAAGGTGAAGTGAGGGAGAGGAAAACGAGAGGCAAATGGCAAATAATGTAATGTGAGGGATTAGAGTTTGTGATGGGTACTTGGTATGTCTTGACTTGTGCGTAGATCTCCCCGGCAATGGCGCCAGAAATCGGCACATTGACGGGAGATCAAATCTTGACTTGACTTGGTGTAAACCTCGCCGGCAACGGCGCCAGAAATCCTTCTTGCTACCTCTTGAGCATGCGTTGGTTTTCCCTTGAAGAGGAAAGGGTGATGCAGCAAAGTAGCGTATGTATTTCCCTCAGTTTTTGAGAACCAAGGTATCAATCCAGTAGGAGATTACACGCAAGTCCCTAGTACCTGCACAAACAATCAAGAACCTTGCAACCAACGCGATAAAGGAGTTGTCAATCCCTTCACGGCACTTGCAAAAGTGAGATCTAATAAAGATAATAAGATAAATATTTTTGGTATTTTTGTTGTATAGATTGGAAAGTAAAGATTGCAATAATATGATGGAAAATAGACCCGGGGGCCATAGGTTTCACTAGCGGCTTCTCTCAAGATAACATATTCTACGGTGGGTGAACAAATTACTGTCAAGCAATTGATAGAAAAGCGCATAGTTATGAGAATGTCTAGGCATGATCATGAACATAGGCATCACGTCCGTGACAAATAGACCGAAACAATTCTGCATCTACCACTATTACTCCACACATCGACCGCAATCTAGCATGCATCTAGAGTATTAAGTTCATAAGAACAGAGTAACGCATTAGGCAAGATGACATGATGTAGAGGGATAAACTCAAGCAATATGATATAAACCCCATCTTTTATCCTCGATGGCAACAATACAATACGTGCCTTGCTGCCCCTGCTGTCACTAGGAAAGGACACCGCAAGATTGAACCCAAAGCTAAGCACTTCTCCCATTGCAAGAAAGATCAATCTAGTAGGCCAAACTAAACCGATAAATCGAAGAGACTTGCAAAGATATTAAATAATGCATAAAAGAATTCAGAGAAGAATCAAATATTGTTCATAGATAATCTTGATCAGAAACCCACAATTCATCGGATCTCGACAAACACGCCGCAAAAAGAATTACATCGAATAGATCTCCAAGAAGACCGAGGAGAATTTTGTATTGAGATCCAAAGAGAGAGAAGAAGCCATCTAGCTAATAACTGTGGACCCGAAGGTCTGTGGTAAACTACTCACACATCATCGGAGAGGCTATGGTGTTGATGTAGAAGCCCTCCGTGATCGATTCCCCCTCCGGCGGAGCGCCGGAAAAGACCCCAAGATGGGATCTCACGGGTACAGAAGGTTGCGGCGGTGGAAATAGGGTTTCGTGATGCTCCTGGATGTTTTCAGGGTATATGAGTATATATAGGCGAAATAAGTAGGTCGGTGGAGCCACGAGGGGCCCACAAGGGTGGGGGTGCGCCTACCCCCCTGGGCGCGCCCTCCTACCTCGTGGCCGCCTCGTTGCTTCCTTGACGTCCACTCCAAGTCTCCTGGATTGTGTTTGTTCCAAAAACGATCCTCGCGAAGGTTTCATTCCGTTTGGATTCCGTTTGATATTCCTTTTCTGTGAAATACTGAAATAGGCAAAAAAACAGCAATTTGGACTGGGCCTTCGGTTAATAGGTTAGTCCCAAAAATAATATAAAAGTGCATAATAAAGCCCATTAAACATCCAAAACAGATAATATAATAGCATGGAACAATCATAAATTATAGATACGTTGGAGACGTATCAACCGCGCGGTTCTTCTTCCCCACGGCCACTTTCCCCAAATCCAACTCGTCTGTTGTCGCCGCCGTCTTCACCCTACATCGCCGTCATCCACCGCGCGCTCTCCCGTCGCCCTCCGCACGCCCTCGACGCCGCCCCCGACCCCGACCTCGGCGCCGCCCTACATTTCCGCCCTCAATCGCGTGCCCGAGCCCGACCTCGACGCCGCGTGCCCCTCCCTCGGCCGCTCCCTAACTCCGCCGGCGCCCAAGGTGAGCACGCCTACACCTCCTCCTCCTCCCCTACCTCTGCCTAGCTAGGGTTCCTAGGGTTCATCAAATTTTAGAGTTCATCCAATTAGTTAGGGTTCATCAAATTAGATGCTAATTAGGGTAGTAGTTGTAGATGCTTAATTGTAAACTAGATGTTCATTAGGGCAGTAGTTGTAGATGCTTAATTAGTTTTTAGGACAAATTCCTAGGGTTCACAATGGGTTCTTAAGTAGTTGTAGATGCTTAAGTACCTAGGTAGGGTTCATCTAATTAGTTTGTACTTGTAGATGCTTAAGAACTAGGGCAGTAGGGTTAGGGCAGTAGGGTTTAACTAGATGTTAATTAGGGCAGTAGTGTTTAGTTTAGAGAAAAAACTAAATATAGTTTTTTTACTGTTTTTAGTAAGTGTTTAATAGAATTAGTAAGAAAATTAATAGAACTAGTTGAACTAGTTTATTTTTAGTAAGAACTAGTTTATTTTTAGTAAGAAAATTAATAGAACTAGTTTAACTAGCTTATACTCCCTCTGTTTCTTTATGTAAGGTGTATTATTTTTAGCACGGTGACCAAGGCACATAATTATAGACATGTTAGGATGAAATTACCCTTGGCAAATTTTTTGGTTGGAGGCATGTAAATCAGTTAGTCCAGGAAAGTAAGAGATACGTGCAATCAACATAGAGATAGTTTCCATATTTTGCTACAAGGAGAGATATGGACAATCGGGAGAGAGAGATTTTCCTTTTTTCTGGAGGGCTAACAAGGGAATTATGAGGAATTAGAAGAAATGCACCTTACATTTTGGAATTTTATCGAAAAACAAATGCACCTTATATAAAGGAACTAAGGGAGTATTTAGTAAGAACTAGTTTATTTTTATTTATAGTAAGTGTTTAGTTGAATTAATAGAACTAGTTTATTTTTAGTAAGAAAATTTAGGTATATGAGATTTGATGATCTAATTAAAATTTTACTATAGAACTAGTTTATTTTTAGTAAGAAAATTAATAGAACTAGTTTAATTTCAGGTGTATTTAACAGTATTCTAGGTTGATTCGTTTTGAAGTGGACATGTCATATTTTGAACATGTCACATTTGTTGTTATTTTTTAGTTAAAGCATCGACGTCGACGATGCCTATCCCGCATCCTCGTCGTCGACTCAGCGGAGGACACCTGCTTGATCGGAGGGACCATGTCCGGGACTGGGCTCCGCCGGGTTGGTACTGGGAGGTGCTACCTACCAGGGGCGCAGCTTGGTGAGGAGCCAGCCCGTCGTTGACCCGGACCTTATTTGGTGGCGGTCGCGTGGGCCAGTGACGGTGCGAAGGCTTGAGGACCCCGCGGAGGTGGTACGTCACCGTGTCAGCGAGGAGAACGAGCACGTCCGTTGCTACATGGTTGCGTTGGAGGGCAATTTCTCCAATACCTGGCAGGTTCTTCAGGGATCTCACTGGAGCTATGATCCTATGATGGTTCCTTCTCTTTGGGTGTTCACCGCCCGCGCCGATACCCGTCGTTCGCTAGGGTTTTAGTTGTATTAGTGATGTTATATGTATGATACTATTCAAGATGTATTAGTGATAATATTCGACGATGTACGGACGCAAGAGATGATTTAGTTTTGCTTATTGAATGCATGCTAATTTGAATACTTATTTATTTTACGATTTGGTTTTGCTTATTGAATGCTCAAATTGGAGAACTACTTCTGTTTTGAATGCTGAAATTGGACCCCACTATGCAAGGCGTATGCATTTGATTAGTTGATAGCTTATAGGGTTTTTGTTTTTTTTGCAGAAATCAAGGAGCCCCTCCATCATCCCCACCGTCGTCCCCGTCACCGACCCCCTCCGACCTCGAGGTGAGACCAGCCAAATCTCCATGTCAATATGAGTCCTATAAGATATTTTGAAATGTTTTTGTTCATATTTTCAACCATTGAAATGCAATGACCATCAAGTTTGAATGTTCATATGATGTAGATATAAACATGTATATCTTGTGTTGCTCAAATAGGATATGTGCTTGCCCAAGTGGCGGGCCATGTTTGCAGGTTACACCTTTGAGTGGCCTATGTTTTGCCGGAGTGTTGATTAATTTCCGTTCCAGCAAATTTTAGGCGCTCGATATGTCCTTTTTTGGCAAAGGTCATGCTGGATTTTTCCGTGAATTTTGGCATGACTTGTGCTAGAATATGTAGGAAATATCGAGTGGCCTGGATTTTCTAGAAAGATAATAAAACGACATTTTGGGTTGACTTTAAGTCTGTCGAGGCTCTATACATGACAGTCAACAAATGAGTGAGAGAGAAAGTCTGCACCATATATGAGAGAAGAAGAATCCCGACTGTTGTCGTGGGGGTCGTTTCTCCTTTTTCTCCTTGTGCTAGACCTTTGTTATGCACTAGGGGAAGGAGGAGTAATGACCATCACCGACAGTTGTAAATGTCAGAGAGGAATCAATGAGGGAGAGTCTCCACCATATATGAGAGGACGAAGAATCCCGACTGTTGTCGTGGGGGTCGCTTCTCCTTCGTTCCCGTGTGCTAGAAATTTTGCTGTAATGCACTCGGGGACGATGGGAGGAGCGACCATCACCGACGGTCGAATATATACACCACATGAGCGGAGAGTTTTCAAGAAAAGACTCGGCATACCGATAGTCAACCCGTGATGAATAATAATGATCTAATTTATTTTTTGTAGTACATATATTTAATTGTACAAGTTTAATCTTTTAATTATGTACATAGGAAATGTTGTCATCGGACGACGAAAGTCTCCCGGGGGAGTACGACTGGTGCAACGACGACCGAGGTCTGTGCGACAGGCCTCACCTGGACGAAGATCGGCGCTTCAACATTAAGATCCAGGAGACCTTCGATGTTGAAACGGTATGCAACGACGACAAGTTTTTTTTCGTAATTAAGCACGACTTCAACTACTTCGACGTGTAATTTTTGTCTTTTACAATTCGACTAGCTTATCCCATGCCATACAAGACGCTATGTCTTGGAGAGGATGGATTTTGAAGATCATGAAAGTATTGAAACAAAGAAAAATCACCTAAGGACCCATCATGGTATGGATTTTGAAGTAAATCTGTGCAATTCTAAGAGCGTAATCCATTTTGGTTGCCCGAATTGGGAAGCACTTTGCAAGATGTATGATTTTCATGAGGATATGATTGTCACCATGGATCTTGGTGATCCTGACATCGCCGAATGAAATATGGACATTTGGGTCCTTGTTGATACGCTTCCAATTCAACCGCTATGTGAGTTTCTCAAACATAGTTATTAAGTAATTTATATTGTTTATTTTAAAATAGTTGACAGCTTATTTCCATTGACAGCTTATTTACATTCTTCAAAGAATGTGCGGAAGATGGTAGACAGAACCTACTACACCGATGGCTCAGAATTAACTTATCAGGAGAAAAATCATCCGATCTCATTTATTACTGATACGTCTCCGTCGTATCTATAATTTTTGATTGTTCCATGCCAATATTATAGAACTTCCATATACTTTTGGCAACTTTTTATACTATTTTTGGGACTAACATATTGATCCAGTGCCCAGTGCCAGTTCCTGTTTGTTGCATGTTTTATGTTTCGCAGAAACCCCATATCAAACGGAATCCAAACGAGATAAAAACGGACGGAGAATATTTTTGGAATATTTGGAGAATATGGAAAGAAGAATCCACGCGAGACGGTGCCCGAGGGGGGCACGAGGCAGGGGCGCGCCTGCCCCCCTAGTGGGCCCCCGTAAGGCGGTTGCTGCTCTTCTTTGGCCGCTGATATGTCTCCGTCGTATCTATAATTTTTTATTGTTCCATGCCAATATTATACGACTTTCATATACTTTTTGGCAACTTTTTATACTATTTTGGGACTAACATATTGATCCAGTGCCCAGTGCCAGTTCCTGTTTGTTGCATGTTTTATGTTTCGCAGAAACTCCATATCAAACAGAATCCAAACGGAATAAAAACGGATGGAGAATATTTTTGAAATATTTGGAAAATATGGGAAGGAGAATCAACACGAGACGGTGCCCGAGGTGGCCACGAGGCAGGGGGCGTGCCTGCCCCCTGGGCGCGCATGCCCCCCTCGTGGGCCACCCGTAAGGCGGTTGCTGCTCTACTTTGGCCGCAAGAAAGCTAATTTTCGGAGAAAAATCTAGGCGAAGGTTTCAATCCAATCGGAGTTACGGATCTCCACATATATACGAAATGGTGAAAGGGCGGAAGAGGAGGAACGCAGAAACAGAGAGAGACAGAGAGACAGATCCAATCTCGGAGGGGCTCTCGCCCCTCCCATGCCATGGAGGCCAAGGACCAGAGGGGAAACCCTTCTCCCATCTAGGGAGGAGGTCAAGGAAGAAGAAGAAGAAGGGGGCCCCTCTCCCCCTCTCTTCCGGTGGTGCCGGAACGCTGCCGTGTCCACCATTATCATCACCGCGATCTTCACCAACACCTCCGCCATCTTCACCAACATCTCCATCACCTTCCCCCCTCTATCTACAGCGGTCCACTCTCCCGCAACCCGTTGTACCCTCTACTTGAACATGGTGCTTTATGCTTCATATTATTATCCAATGATGTGTTGCCATCCTATGATGTCTGAGTAGATTTTCGTTGTCCTATCGGTGGTTGATGAATTGCTATGATTGATTTAATTTGCTTGTGGTTATGTTGATGTCCTTTGGTGCCCATCATATGAGCGCGCATGTGGATCACACCATAGGGTTAGTTGTATGTCGATAGGACTATGTATTGGAGGGCAAAAGAGACAGAAGCTTCTACCTAGCATAGAAATTGATGCATACGGGATTGAAGGGGGACCAATATATCTTAATGCTATGGTTGGGTTTTACCTTAATGAACGTTAGTAGTTGCGGATGCTTGCTAATAGTTCCAATCATACGTGCATAGAATTCCAAGTCAGGGATGACATGCTAGTAGTGGCCTCTCCCACATAAAACGTGCTATCGGTCTAGTAAAGTAGTCAATTTCTTAGGGCCAATTTCGCAACTCCTACCACCACTTTTCCACACTCGCTATATTTACTTTATTGTGTTTTTATCTAAACAACCCCTAGTTTTTATTCACGTGCTCTTTATTGTCTTGCGAACCTATCCAACAACACCTAATAAGTACTTCTAGTTTCATACTTGTTTTAGGTAAAGCGAACATTAAGCGTGCGTAGAGTGGTATCGGTGGTCAATAGAACTTGAGGGAATATTTGTTCTACCTTTAGCTCCTCGTTGGGTTCGATACTCTTACTTATCGAAAGAGGCTACAATTGATCCCCTATACTTGTGGGTTATCAAGACCTTTTTCTGGCGCCGTTGCCGGGGAGCAATAGCGTGGGGTGAATATTCTCGTGTGTGCTTGTTTGCTTTATCACTAAGTAATTTTTATTTGCTGTTCTTAGTTGTTTTCTATCTTTAGTTATGGGTAGGAAACGCAAAATACCAAAAAATTTAGTTGTACCTACTGAACCAATGGTTGACTAACCACTCAAAATCTATCACACTCCTGAAGCTTTTTACTTGGATCATCTTCAATCCCTTTGTGCTCGTGCTGAAACCCGAACCAGTTTAGTTGAGGGCAAATCCTTAGATGAGCATGCTTGTTATGTGCGACACCGAATATCTGAAAAAGGGAAACGTTTACTGGATCAAATTCATCGTTCGCAATGCTATGCTTGGAATTTATTCGAAATATATGATGTTACTTGTTGTTCTGGAAACCCTAAGAAACACCTTCCCTACCAATGTGAGTTTATTGATAACGGAATCGTATCTTCGTATGCTAAGGGTGTTTATAATTACTATGATGTTCAACAAATTGAAGAATTTGTTGCTTTTAAGGGTGCTTATGAAATTGCTTCTTTGATTGAAAGGTATGATGCTACTCTTTACAAATCTGAAAATTTTGCCATACTTGAATATTGTTATGATAATTATGCTTCTAATGCTTATGTTAAACCATATGTTGAGGACTCCTCCGCTGTCCAATAAGAGACTAATATTTTGCAGGAGTCTATGGAAGAAGAAATTGATGAAACTGTGAGCTCATTGGATGAAAAAGATCATGAGGAGAGTGAAGAACAAAATAAGGAGGAGCGGATTAGCTACCCGTGCCCACCTTCTGATGAGAGTAACTCTTCAACTCATACATTGTTTAATTTCCCTTCGTGCTTACCGAAGGATGATTGCTATGATGATTGTTATGATCCCGTTGATTCTCTTGAAATATCCCTTTTTGATGATGCTTGCTATGCTTGTGTCCAAGATGCCAATATGAATTATCCTTATGGAGATGAACTTGCTATAGTTCCTTATGTTAAACATGAAATTGTTGCTATTGCACCCACGCATGATAGTCCTATCATCATTTTGAGTTCTCCCGACTACACTATATCGGAGAAGTTTGCACTTATTAAGGATTATATTGATGGGTTGCCTTTTACCGCTACACATGATGATTTTGATAGATATAATATGCATGTGCTTGCTGATCCTACTTGCAATTATTATGAGAGAGGAACTATATCTCCACCTCTCTATGTTTCCAACATGATAAAATTGCAAGAAATTGTTTACACTATGCATTGGCCTTTACTATGTGTGCATGAATTGTTCTTTTATGACATGCCGATGCATAGGAAGAGAGTTAGACTTTGTCATTGCTTGATACATGTTACTTTGTGCTCACTACTAAATGCCAAATCATTGCTAATTAAAATTGGCTTTGATATACCTTGGGGTCCGGGTGGATTCATTACTTGAGCACTATATGCCTAGCTTAATGGCTTTAAAGAAGCGCTGCCAGGGAGACAACCCGGAAGTTTTAGAGAGTCATTTATTTCTGTTGTGTGCTTTTATATAGTTTAAAAACAAAAAAATAAAGAGGGGAACCAAAACTTTTCAAAAAGAAAAGTGAAAGTGAGATAGACGAGCATCGTGAAAGTGGGGGACGTCCTTAAACTTTGCTCATGCCCGTGGAAACTTTGTGAATCTTAATTACAGAAACTTTTCAACAAAAATAATTATCCCCTTGTACAATTCCATTGTATTATAAAAATAATGTGCCAAGGTTTGCCTTTAGGATGTTTACAATGCTTGTTGGTTTGTGCGGTGCAGGACAGAAACTTTGGCTGTAGTGCGCGATTTTATGTTTTTACTGGAACGTCAAATGGTACTGATTATTTTTGCACTGTCTTTCTATACAAATTGTTTATTTTTCCTATTTTTGGCAGAATTGTTCACGTATCAGAAGTATGGTGAATGTTCAGATTATTACAGACTGTTCTGTTTGAGACAGATTCTGTTTTTGATGCATAGTTTGCTTGTTTTGATGAAACTATCAATTTCTATCAGTGGATTAAGCCATGGAAAAGTTATATTACAGTAGCTACAATGCAAAAACAAAATATGAATTGTTTTGCAACAGTACTTAGTGCAGTGATTTGCTTTATTATACTAACGGATCTTACCGAGTTTTCTGTTGAAGTTTTGTGTGGATGAAGTGTTCGATGTTCGAAAAGGTCTCGATGTGAGAAGAAGGAAGAGAGGTAAGAGCTCAAGCTTGGGGATGTCCAAGGCACCCCAAGTAAATATTCAAGGAGAGTCAAGCGTCTAAGCTTGGGGATGCCCCGGAAGGCATCCCCTCTTTCTTCAACAAGTATCGGTATGTTTTCGGATTCGTTTCGTTCATGTGATATGTGCAGATCTTGGAGCTTCTTTTGCATTTAGTTTTCACTTTTCTTTTATGCACCATGCTGGTATGAGATAGTCCTTGGTTGATTTATAGAATGCTCTTTGCACTTCACTTATATTCTTTGAGTATGGCTTTATAGAATGCTTCATGTGCTTCACTTATATCATTTGAAGTTTGGATTGCCTGTTTCTCTCCACATAGAAAACCGCCATTTGTAGAATGCTCTTTTGCTTCACTTATATTTGTTAGAGCGTGGGCATATCTTTTGTATAAAGAATTAAAATCTCTTGCTTCACTTATATCTATTTAGAGAGATGACAGGAACTGGTCATTTACATGGTTAGTCATAAAATCCTACATAAAACTTGTAGATCACTGAATATGATATGTTTGATTCCTTGCAATAGTTTTGCGATATAAAGATGGTGATATTAGAGTCATGCTAGTGGGTAGTTGTGGATTGTAGAAATACTTGTGTTGAATTTTGTGATTCTCGTAGCATGCACGTATGGTGAACCGTTATGTGATGAAGTCGGAGCATGATTTATTTATTGATTGTCTTCCTTATGAGTGGCGGTCGGGGACGAGCGATGGTCTTTTCCTACCAATCTATCCCCCTAGGAGCATGCGCGTAGTACTTTGTTTTGATGACTAATAGATTTTTGCAATATGTATGTGAGTTCTTTATGACTAATGTTGAGTCCATGGATTATACGCACTCTCACCCTTCCATCATTGCTAGCCTCTTCGGTACCGTGCATTGCCCTTTCTCACCTCCAGAGTTGGTGCAAACTTCGCCGGTGCATCCAAACCCCGTGATATGATACGCTCTGTCACACATAAGCCTCATTATATCTTCCTCAAAACAGCCACCATACCTACCTATCATGGCATTTCCATAGCCATTCCGAGATATATTGCCATGCAACTTCCATCATCATCATATACATGACTTGAGCATTCATTGTCATATTGCTTTGCATGATCATAAGACAGCTAGCATGATGTTTTCATGGCTTGTCCGTTTCTTGATATCTTTGCTATGCTAGATCATTGCACATCTTGGTACACTGCCAGAGGCATTCACTACAAAAAAATACACTTCCGTGATGATACGTGTTTGTCACAGTAGGTCGCGTTTTCTGTCATGCATGTACATCCATGACAAATTTATGACTGAATCAAGATAGTCATACCTGTGCTGTCGTAGAAGTGTTCCATGACATTGCCAAAATTATCATCACGGAAGTGTCCACTGCCATGACGATAAATCGCGTGTCAGAGAAGTGCTTTCGTCAAGGGTGACCGACACGTGGCATCCACCGTAACGGAATGCCGTTAAGCTATCGGGTCGGGTTTTGGATCCATAACCCATTACCAGCCCCGACCAATGGGGATTTTCCACGTGTAAAATCATCATTGGCTAGAGGAAACACGTGTCGGCTCACCGTTGGGACAGATGTCATTCGCTCATTGGACCGAAGGCGCCTATGATACGGCAACACGTGGCACGGCCCAACAGAGGCCCATTCCTGTGAAAAGGCCGGCCCATTTGACTTGGTCAAAAGGTGGCGGGCCGGCCCACGGAAAGCCTGTTAACGGCCTGTTCGCATATAGCCCATTTACAGCCCGCTAACTCAGGGCCCGTTACGCCCTATTCGAATTAGGCCCATTAGCGTCATCTGGGCCGTCCAATATGATTCAACCTGTTTTAACTTCTGGCCCATGTGTGGCCCATGACTTCTTTCGGCCCATATGAGGACCTTTGTAACTCTTGGCCCATTAACGGCCCGTGGTGAAACTGGCCCGTAATGAATAGTGTATCACTTTATACCCATTAACAGCCCGTTATTCCATTGGGCCATTTCCAGCCCAAGTTATCTTTCGGCCTTCTCAGGGCCCATTGATTCTTGGGCTCATTTGCAGCATTCGGTTACATACGGCCCGTTACTGTCATTTTCTGCTTGTGGGCCAAATTTAGCCCATCGTTACAGTCGGCCCGTTTGCGGACCGTTAATACGTTGGGCCGTTTTCATGTCAAAAAAAACCCGCTGGGCTGTTTTCATAGAGTTATCAAATACGGCCTATTAACGGCCCGTTATGGTCCACGAATAGTACGGCCCATGATTGGCGAAATGATGATACGCCCCGTAGAAGGCCCATGGATCCTACGGCCCGTATGAGGCCCATGGATAGTACGACCCGTAGAAGGCCCATGGATCGTACGGCCCGTAGAAGGCCGATGGACCCTACGGCCCGTAGAAGGCCCATGGACCCTAAGGCCCGTATAGAAGGCCCATGGATCATACGGCCTGCAGGAGGCCCATGGTTACAACAGTCCGTGTGTTGCCATGATTATTTTGGCCTAGTTACCAAAAATAGGCTATTGTGGCCACTAGAAAACAACAGAAAAAGAACTGCAGTGACTACAAGCAAACAACTAAACAAGACAATAAGGAAATAAATAAGCAAGCAATTAACGCTAGCCTATTACCGCTATTACACATATTACATCCACTGGGCATCAAAGTTCGCCACCAGTGCAAATATAGGGAACAAAGCAGCACATTACATACACTGGCCATCAAAATTGTCCACCAGTGCAAATAAACGCGGCAGCAAAACAAGAGCATAACTGAAACAACTTCAGAAGAGCTCAAGAAACGTTATCCTGGGTATCCACCATGCTGGCAATAAGCTTAGCAAGCTGATTAGCTTTGTCCTGTTTGGCGCTAAAATCCTCCAACGCTTGCTGTTGCACCAGAAAGTATGCATCTGAATGCTCCAGGGACTTCCGCAGTCCTTCCGCTTCTTGTCGCAGCACAGCTGATCGATGTCTTTCAGCTTGTAGTTGAGACTCAAGAAACCGAACTGATTCAGACAGTGAGTTTGAATAGCTTGTGCAAGCGGTAGTGGCCAGTAACTCGAACACTAAACCAAGACAGGACTTTGGGGTTGTCTCGCTGTCTTCAAGATAGTCTTCCTTAGCTGTTTTATCAGCTTTGTTGGAGACCAACAAGGATGTGTCACTATCCTGAACCTTATCTGCATTACTTCCTTTACCATTGCTTAATAAGGCACTCTTCCCCAATATTCTGTCAGCATTCTAAAAGAAGAAACAAGCAGACACATAACAGGTTTAGCATGTACTAGTATATGAAACTCATTTCGGTGAACCAGTTCATTAGTAAGGTGGACAGGATTAAACTACCAAGTCTTCTATTGCCAAGTACTAGTACATAATAAAAGCATCAAACAAACATATATCTATGTCCTATGGTCACTGCATTGTCTTGCCAAATCAAAATAGAGACACGGTTCAAATCATATCAGTTCAAGACAAAGCAGCAGTGAAAGAATACAAAGCGTGGGAAACTACACGGCACAACAAGATTTCAGATGGGTACCATGGGTCTACATGTACAACAACACTATTGGCTCTGTTGTGATGCTAGTAATGTGCATGATATGAAAGTCAACTGTATACACAATTGAAATTGAAATCAACAGAGCTATTGATAAGAGCAAACCTGTTAAAGAAACATGCGTGAACATACCTGTTGTGCCATTTGAGTTTCGATTGGATCCTTCAATTTAAAAATAAGTTTGTATGAGTAAATACAATGACACAAGAGCAAAGCAATCATAGTTAAAAAGGCGCGCCTAAGCGAGCGCTTAAGCGCGCCTAGGCTCTAGGCGTTGGCAAAACGCATTGCGCATAACTACGCATAATCTGTGCATAACTGCGCATAAGCATGCGCTTTGGTCAGTAAAGCGCAAGGCGGTGGCAAAACGCACAATTAACGCCTAGCGCTTTTTTGAACTATGATAGCAATGGAATCTTAAATTAGAACAGTTGTTCTTCAGGTTTAGCCTTGTTCTACATGAACAGAGTACAGTAAGACGCAAGAATATAATACTTAAAAATAGAAAATGAGCTCATAGACCTTACCACATTCTTGGTTCGGGACCAGTACAGAACAAGGCGTTCCCAGTCATCGTCCAGTAAATGTGTCTCAGGAGAACGTAAGGGAATTTGATGAGTTTCTTTGCCGGTGAAGTACGTTTTCTTCAGGTAATTCCGATACTGCCACCAAGCATTCTTGAAGATAGCAGAGGTATTAGCACAGGTTACCTCATCCTGAGTTTCCAAATCGGTCCTTCTCTATAGAGAAAAATGGGAAAATTTGCTGTATTATAACCATCATGGAGGTAGGATGTATGGGACGAAGCAAAGTAATTGCCATGAATAACATTACTTACACATAACTCCTGGACAAACACCTGCAACTGGCATTTTCCTTCATCTTCAGTATAATATTTCCAAGATGGGAAGATACGCACATATGATTTAACAACATCAAATGCGATAGATGCTAAACTACGACTAGCTGGTTGTGCTTCCTCCACAGGAATAGGCGTACTAACTGGTGGAGTTGGGGTTCGCCGTGATAGTACTGGCCCTTTGGGCACTGGAGCTGCCTTACTAACTGCTCTTGTTTGGGAGCTCTGTGGTGGAGATGGTGCTGTGTCAACAGGAACTGGGTTACTATCGGCTGGGGTTGGGGTTAGATTGGGTGAAGCTGGTTCTCTGTCCATCGCAGTAGGGGTACAATCTGCGAGAGTTTGGGTTATGTGTGGTAGGGCTGGTTCTTGTGCATGTACAACCGGGGTGCTATCTCCACCAAGAGGTAGCACTGTTTTATTTGAAGACCGTGTTTTTAGTCCGCTAGATACTGGCATCACCCGCTCCAATTCAAATGGCTGATAAACAGGAAACATAGTTGAATGTACAGACATTGTATGAGAGACAGATGCAATAGATAGTGTGGAAAAAAGAGGGCATGAAATAGTTGACATGTATATTGTTTAACTAAAACGGATAGCATGACATAATTTCACATATATGATGTCTATCTAAACTGGATAGCATAGCATAACATAATTCAAAGATATGATGAATAACTAAACAGGATCGCATGACATAATTCACCTACATGTTATCTAAGTAATCAGGATCGCATCATTTAATTCACATATGTGATTTATATGCTAAACAGAGGGCATTCGATATGATGTCTGAACTAAGAACATGGTGTTGAATATTGTGTATATGATGTCTAAACTATGCAATGCAAGACACCGTATGCATGATATGAGCAGTATAACCGTGCCAAGTTAGAGCATACACCTCAGTGGGGGAATAGGACTGGTCATCTGTCTCTGAATCCATCTCTGAGGAGCTATCGGGACCCAACAAGAGATCTGCTTCGACAGGTAGCACTGTCTGCTCTGAAGGCCTTGTTTTCACTCCAGATTTTTCCATCTCCCACCCAAATGGCTGATTCACAGGAAGAGTAGTTTAATGTACAAACATTGTCGACAAATGGAAATGTAATGAAGAAAAGGATGGGCAAGATATCATTCAAATATATGATGCCTGGTTAAACAGGATGGCATTGCACATTTCACATATATTATGGCTGGCTAAAAGACATGAGACTGCATAATTCCCATATATGATATAGAAACTAAACAGGTGGCATTACAGAACATGTCTAAACTAAGCAGATGACATATATGATGTCAAAAGTAGGCACTGCAAGGCAACATATGCATGATATGACTAACATCATCATGCCAAGGTAGAGCAAACACCTTGGGGGTAAATAGGAGTGGTCAGCGGCGTCTGAATCCGCCTCAGAACAGATATCTTCCTCTGGATTACAATCTGGAGAGGGGTGGGGAGGGTTTGCCATTGAACCCACCATGGAGCGATGTCTGCATGACATTGTATTGCCGCGCAAAACTCTTCTCTTTTTCTCTACATGTTCAGCATGACTGTGTACAATATCTGACATGCATACGAAAAAATATGGTGAGATTATGTAAGGAGAGCATGCAGAAATTTAGAGTGATGGTAACAACCAGTGGATCGACGTTTTTCCGTTGAACCAAAATAGCCCTAATGGATCGACGTGAATGTATAGTAATAAGTGATGCAACAAGTGTACAACCTCTTTGCCGTAGCCGTGTCGACCTCAGCATCATTGGGTTGGTCGCTGAAGCAGTTGAGGCAGAGGTGGCTGTCGGAGGTGTGGAGGAAGATCTGAGGAATCTGTAGACGGCGTCCAGGGCACTGCTCTGTTGTGATGGATCGTTCTGTCGTTGGAGCAGCTCCGGTGAGCCGTAAGACGTCAAGGCTGAAGCAGCACAAGACAGACATCGTCAATCTCAAGTGGGATTCTAATAGCATCTCCAATAGATGATGTAAAATGGATGTAAAATTAACATCACCAAAAACCACCTGACTACAACAGATGAGGTAAAAACTGTTGACTCTGAACTTAACTGTCGAAACTGAAATTTACTGTGGAATCTGAATGCTACTGTCGAAACTGAACGCAATGGTAGCAGAGAGGCACTTGACATGTAGTTTAGGGAGGGCCTGCAGTCCATCTTCAACCTGCACCCCCTGAGCCGCCAGCCACCACCGGCCGAACCGCCGGCCCCAGCGCCGCCTCGCCGCCCCAAAACAACTCGCCACCGCCGCCCCGGCCAGCCCTCTAGGCCCCCCGCCCCACCCTGAACCCTAAGATAGATAGTGGGGTACCTCTCCGGCGAGCCCCCGTCCCCGCTGCGGGTGGTTCTTCCTTAACTCCGGCGAGCCCCCCAACCCCTGAAAATCGACTGACCCAAAAGTCGATTCAGTCGACTGAAGTGTGGCTTAATCGGAGCAGAGCAGCAGCACGAGCGAGGGGGAGAGCAGCAACAGCAGCTGGGCGAGCGAGCGATCGAGCGAGAGCCAGAGCAGCAGCAGTAGCGCGAGCGAGCGAGCGAGAGCCGGAGCAGCAGCAGTAGATCCGGCTGGTATGGACGCCGCCGCCGATGGGGCCTCGCACTGGGGGAGAGCCGCCGTGGAGATGTCGCCCGCGGCGCCGGCTTCAAGGTAGCCGCTCCATGGGGGTGCGGGATGGAGCACCGTCGGCGCCGGGAGGTCGAGTTAAGGAGAAGGTGCGATGCGATGAGTGTACAACCTCTTTGGTGGCGCCGAGTAGGCCTCGGCTTCGTCCGAGGAGTCGGTGAGGATGCTGCGGTTCCGGTGGAGCAGGTTAAGGCGGCGCTGTGGGGATGGAGCAGCCGCGATAGACGAGGCGATCGTCGGAGCAGCTCCTTGGAGGTGGAGGACGGGGCGGCTGAACCGGCGGGACGGCGAGATGGACGACGGATCCTCATCCGGGGAGGTGGACGAGGGACGTCGAGCTGTTGCGGTGGACGATGTCGTCGGGGAAGAGGCTCCGGCTGGGCAGCGGTGACGTGGCGGACGGAGGAGGGTGGGGTTTCGCGGCTGGAGCGGAGAGGTTATGGCGGCCTGGGATTTCGAATGGCGAAAAGGGGGCGATGGGAGGGGGTGAAGCATGACTTAGGGACGCGCTTGTCCAAAATGTAGGGTGTGTTACAAAAGTACCCCCCACCGATTTGAACTAGCGGCCCTTTCGGCTCAGGGTTAGAAGGGGGATTTCGCGTGTCGGGATTTGGCAGCTGGAGGGAGTTTTCGCGCGCGTTGTAATTTCGGGATAGCAAGGCGCGGGTTGTGAAGGCGCCAGTTTTGGGAGCACGATATCTGAATTTTCGGGATATAACAAGACGCGGGTTGAATTTTAGGGACAAGCCTAACGTGTAGTAATATTGTACTTGTACGTACCAAATCAATTCGCACTTCCCTCAACCAAAAAGAAAACAAAAAAATAAAACTATTCACACCACACAAAGAGAGAGTCTTGCCCCGTTTTACTATACAAATGCTATTCAAAGCTACTCCCTCCTTCCATCTATATAGGGCCTAATGCGTTTTTCGATGCTAACTTTGACCAAATATTAGAGCAATGATATATGACATGCAACTTACACAAAGCACACCGTTAAATTCGTCTGTGAAAGGTTCTTTCAATGATATAATTTTCACATTGTGCATGTCATGTACTATTAATCTTGTCAATAGTCAAAGGCGGTCTTAAAAATCTCATTACGCCCTATATAGATGGAAGGAGGGAGTATGAATCCATGTTATGTCCGATTAAATTTTTTCGCTTGCTGTATAATGCATGTAACCTACTCATACCAACATTTTAGTGCATTCCAAATGTCTATACTACCGCTGCAATTCGAACTAAATTTGAATTCGTTTCTCTATTTCAATAAGAATCTACAATCATGATTGTTGCCAACTTCAACCATCATAGTTTCCTTGCTATCCGCCAGATATAAATCGGACGGCCTATAATGCAGGATGGCAGGCACACCATCATCAACAACTCCGTTTTTTATAAGAGTAGAGATAAAATATATTAAATGTAGTATAACATGTTCATAACCACACCATGTGTATCACCGTTATATATATTCACACATGCGTCGGTTTGAAACACTATGATAAATTCTTCAAATATCCGAATTCGCTTTTTATAATGAAGTATATATGATCTCTATTCGTCTTTTACACCCACACAACCCTCTTATCTTTGTAGCTAGCGCTAACTTTCTCTTGTGCATGCACACGCCCGCATCCCTCTCACCCTCCCTCAGCATTCTCTAGCTCCATCGCGCAAATTCGTCTTTTCACTTTAGGTCGTTCACCCACGGTGTGTGTAGGCCCCCCAGCTCCTTCTTTACGGCACACATCGATCGATATGCCTCTCTAGCCAGGTGTGCCTAGCACAAACACAAGCTTCCCCTCTTCTCTTGTCACCGTCCATGCCTCACTCCCACCACTCTTTTCATCGTTCTCGTACTCGCACACTCCTCCCCCTCGATATAGTATGCCTCTCGTACCACCTCCTACATGCATCCCTCTCTCTCTATCCTTCTCCTCGTGCCTCATTTGCTTCTAACACACACATGCATGTATACCGATCGATCTCCCAACATATACCTAGATCGACTTTAACTACCCCCCCATCGATCGACGTACCTCACAAGTTATGTCTCTCCTTTCTCTAACAAAGGGCGATTGATCTTCCTATGTAGTTACGTCTGCTTACCACAGCCACATCGTCCCCCCTCATCATTCGTGCATGCCTCCTGACCCGTCTCTCACACGCACGTGCACAGACAACAAGCAGCCATCTCCTCTCTTATTGATATTGCGGGCGTGCCCTCCGTTTGTCTAGCAAGCCTATCCCACCATTTGTTAGAAGCAACTCCACTACCACCCCCTCCAACACTCTAGCTCTGTCTCTCTCCCAACCTTATTCCTCTCCTGCACATATGCATGGATGCCGATCGATCTCCCTTAATACATGAGGCAGATCGATCTCCTTAATACATGAGGTAGGCCTCTCTCCTCCTCCACACATATACCAGCCATTGTACCTCTATAGTTAATTGGGCCTCCCTCTTCCCCCACCACACACCGATAGTCGAGCGCTGCAGGTAGGTATCCATGCCACAGAGACAAACTGCACATGTCCCATCTCACGTTCCAGTAGGCCAGCCACTCTATATCTTTGACGTGGGCACACACAAATTCGATGGCACTCTTTATCGATCGCCGCGCGCACACACACACACACATCATCCCTCTCTTCGATTCTATGGACACCTCAAGCCGATGATACCTCCACTCTCTTCTCGTGGATCGCCCCCTCTATATATATGTTATATCCAGGACTCTATTTCACACACATTGCATATGTTACATTTTTTGATTGACCCCCCCCCCCAAAAAACTCTCAAGAACCCACACACTATATCTCTCTAGGTTTGTATCTCTCTCACACAACCCCACGTAGGTGGTGTACGTATACAAGAAGAGAATAGGTGCACCGTGCACGTACTCACGCTTCGTGCCCAGCCACACCCGCGCGGGTACATGGTGGAGCTCATTTCTTTACGAAATGGCAGCCCACGTGCTAATTTGAACGCCTGTAGCGGTTGTTTACCTAGGGAGGTCGTGTACCACGCGTGCACGAAACAAAGTTCGACTTGACGCGTTGCCGCGTTATTTTTAAATAAAGTTATAGCGCTCAATGGCACGTACACAGAATATAAAACGATTTTTATGGAGAAAAAGGTAGTCCGCTCACTATATACAATGGAGCCTGCCTGCCTGGTTTGTCGCTCTTCAGAGTATCTCACACAAGGCTGCGGTGGCCTCTCTCTCTCTCACCGTTGGTCACTGATCTGGCCGCATCCCGTCCGCCGGGGGAAAGGGAGTGCGGTGGCCTCTCTCTCTCTCTCACCGTTGGTCACTGATCCGGCCGCATCCCGTCCGCACGGGGGAAAGGGAGGAAGTGCATCGTTTCTCCGTTCGACGGCGCCGAGGCAGCACGTCCCGATCTGCGGTACACGCCGTTCTCTCTGACCAAGCTCCGGTGCGGCAGGGCCTACGCCACCTGCTCGCAGATTCCGCCCACCGCCGCTCACCTAGTTACATCCCGACGACCTCCAGGTATCCCCTCCGGCCTTGCTCCACTGCCCGTCTTCCCACGTCGCTGCATGTGGATCTTCCATAGTTCTTTGCCCAAAACGTAGCTCGTCCGGCGTACTTTCCATATTGCATTCTCGTCCTCACACCGTTTTAGACAAACACAACCGTGTTGTTATCTTCCCTTAGGACAAGGAATATGCTTCTTTTTTGTCGTCGCATGTGTCATCAACTGTTATTGGCCAGTAATTGTTTCCTTTCTACTCGTTGCTATTGCGACCTTTTGGTGAACTGCACAAATCACTTTTTCTTAAGAGTGTTTTGTGCAGTTGTACTAAAATGTCACACGGGCAACGTCTCTACATTTCAGTGCGACTGCACAAAGGGAGATTGGTTTTGCTCTATCCTCCTCATCCAACTCCGAGCCTAATCTTCTCCAACTAGTTAGTCTTAAGAGAGACTGCAAAGGTGACCGGCTTCTATTTGTGTGTTTATTGTTTCATCAGCAGTCCTCTATTATCGTAATCACACTTAATATCTTTGGAACAGGGATGCTCAGCTCTATTTTAGTGGAACTGCACAAAATGATCGGAATGTTGCATGCTCCAGACAGCTACTTTTTTCCCCAACATGCCTTGTTGATTTAGACAGTGCCGGGGGGACGTTGCTGCCAATGAAAGCATGGATCAATTTTAATTTAACACCTTCTCACAACTCTGTTTTCAGTTGTGATGTAATTATTAGCTCTGATCTGCTAATAATTGACATGCATTAGCAAGGAAGTTAGTTTTTTATTGTTTCCGAAAGAGCATCGATGGCAAGACATGCGAAACAAAAGCTGAAAGCTCACACCATTGTACAATTTCATGTCGCTGGAAAATTATTTGTATAGTACGTCAATTATGTATACAAATGATGGAAGCTTCATAGCATTGCCAGAAGCCTCTTCATCATCCGGGTCCATGTGCCATGCACAAAATTATACTCCTTCGTTCCTAAATATTTATATTTTTACAAATTTCAAACGGGTATATTTTAGAGTGTAGATTCACTCATTTTGCTTCGTATGTGTACTCCCTCTGTTCCTAAATATTATATTCGTCTTTCTAGAGATTTCAACAAGTGACTACATACAGAGCAAAATGAGTGAATCTACACTCTAAAATATGTCTATATACATCCGTATGTGCCAGTCCATTTGAAATCTCTAAAAAGACAAATATTTGAGTAGTCACTCGTTGAAATATCTAGGAAGACGAATACTCTGGAGTATATTTAAGAACTGAGGGGGTAGTGCACAACCGCATGGGAGACTCAGCCCGGTCGTTGCGCCGCATTAATAGTGAGTAATGAGCAGTCAAATCATAAGCCCCACCTTTCCCACTATAAGTTGCTCTGAAGAAGCAACCATCAATACGCTCTTCTTTGAATCCGCTCATACTACTCCATCCGTCACTGTTTATACAGCGCGCTTCAGAAAAAAGAAAAAAAATCTGTGGGACCAAGGCGACTAGCGATCGGCCTGAAAAATAGCATTGGTAGTTATAGCACGGCGTCTATTACTAGAGGGAATAATGCGTACACACATGCATGCAGTGCTTCCACCCCGGGTACACACATGCATGCACTTACTCCACTCCGTAGTAGTACAGTACATGGAGAGAAAATTGTGGACTTGATTGCGGTTACCACGCCCTAATTAATTGAGCATTAAACCAAACGCGTCTAAAGTCTCTCTGGTGGTGGAAATGCATTGAGAGAAATGCATCATAATGAAGCGCGCCCTGTAAACTGTGACGGAGGGAGGAGTAGTATGAAGGTGCAAAACCAAGTACGCGTATGACCAGTCGGTCAACGCACCTCCTCTTGGCATATCACTGACATGTGGGACAGGAGTGTGGGCAAACCGATCTCAATTGACGGCAAAGAGCCAACCCGCCGTTCCTTGAGAGAGACGAGGAGCGAGAACACACAGACGGGCTCGCACGGAGGCCGAGATATATTCGAGCATGGTTGGTTGATCGATGTCATTCATTACATGTTGGGCTGCCGTTTTCCGCCCTTCTCCGGAATAAACGTGTACATTATCAGAGATAAAAAAAATAAGAGTACAGACGCTCCACCATGCGGTTCTAGTAGTAGTACTACTCGTACTACTGCGCTTGGCTCTTCGCCTCTTCGTGAAGTCGAACAATGATGGTACTCCGCATGTTGGCTACTACAGTGTATGCCTCTGACAATCTGACACCGAATGGACTGATGCATGTCCACCGAGGGTAGGTTGCATTAGTCAAAAGGCGTAAGCGAGCTTCACCTTGTCCTGCAAGCTTCTCCTCGTTCTGCGAGTTGACGGGACACACCCAAAAGTAGTGCTAGTCCATACTCCCTGTTTTCCGGTTAATCTGGCTTAATCTTTTTTGCGGGTAAATGAGAGAGCTTTATTCATATATAAGCATTCTTAGGACGATCAGCCAAGACACTGGTCACTAGGAAGCGAGGTACCCCGCAAAAAAAAAGAAGTAGGAAGCGAGGTGTTTCATCAAGCCAGCTCTCGGCCACATTCAAAGTGCAGCAAGCACGATTCGCATGAAGATGCGCCGCAAGGTTTGCTGACCTGTTTACATGCTGAATAACAAAAAAAGAGGAAATATTACCGAGCACTACTATTTGTAACAGGATATGAGCCAGAATTAAGCGAGAATTGTGGCGAGTGTTCCATGCAATCAACTTCCATTATCACATGCGAGAACCCTCGAAGAGAACCAAATGTGTTGAAGATTGCTTTATCACATTTTAAAATTATAATAAGAGTGCAGACGCTCCTCCATCCGGTTCCTAGTACTAGTATAGTACGTACCTTTATAGACTATAGTAGTAGTACTAGTAAACTTTGCGCTTGGCTGTTCGCCTATTCGGGAAGTCGAACAATAATAGCACTAGTAGTATAGTGTATGCTTCTGGCAATCTGACACCGAATTAACTGTTGCACGTCCACCGCCTGAGCGAGGGAGAGCTTGCATTAGTCAAAAGTTTCTCCTTGTCCTGCGAGCCACCGCGCGCAAGCTTCTCCCGTCCTGCAACCTTCTCCTCGTTCGACAAGTTGACGGGACACAACAAAGTAATGCTAGTCCATACTGCCTCCTCTCCGGTTAATATGGCTTAATTTCAAACGAGATAAATACACTGTCTGTCACTGTATATTTGTAAAAATACGGTCAGTGGACTTCATAATACGCTCATTGCGCTCAATATATATATTTTCCGGTGTTTATACGGTCACTAGCTGACCCTGACTGAGTATGTGTGTGCATGCACGTGTAGGTTGAGCACTTGAGCGTGACCGTGTGTGTTCCGTCGTGTGCTCGGACATGCATGCATTAGGGCGTCGCGCGCATTTTTGCGTCCATGTGTACGTGTGACTGTTGCATACACGTAGGGGGAGTACGTGCAGGGGTCAGTAAGGAGCAGTCAAATCACACAGTAAGTTAGTCGGAAGAAGCAACCATCATTTCACTCTTGAATGACACGTACGCAATATAAAATGGTTGATATGGAGAGAAAAAGAAAACCACTATATATACACTAGCAGGAGCCTAAGCTACAAGCCTGCTTGCTTAGGTTGCTCTCTTCACAAGCATAGAACGACGGGCCTAATCCCGCAGCTGGGGGAAGGGAACAATGTTCTGCGTAGACGCGGTCGACATCGGCGAGGGAGAAAACCCACAGTCGGTGCGTCCCAATCGGGGGTCACCGCAGTATGGGCCGATGCCGCATCCCAACCGCCCTTCTAGCTACAGCCCGACGTCCCAGGTAGTCTATCTTCCTTTTGGAGCTGGCTTGCTCCACTGCCGTAGCTCCATCTCCATGTCGATCTTTCTCTACTTCTACCGGCTTCTACTTGTGATGAGTTTATGACTCATGAACTACTGCCAGTACTATTATTCTAATCACACTTCTTCAATATGTTTGCCATCAGGGATGCTCAGGTCGATTTTAGTGGAACTGCACAAAAGCATCTTATGACCCGAGGGTGCTAGCCGTCTTTCCTTCGACAGGTTCTACCTAGCCAGGAAATTAAATCATGTTTAGGGTTTAGGGTTTAAGTCGTAGTGACCCCATCAGTAGTTTTTCTTTCGTACACGCTCTCACAACTTTTTTCTTTAGTTGTGAAGTAAATATTGGCTATGACCTGTGAATCATTGAGATGCATCAGCATGCGTGTTAGTTTTCCTTTGTATTTGATGGAATGTTGTAACGGGGCAACCTTGGAATAGGAATGAAAATGGAGTGGAAAGTTTCCGTTTTTCCGGAGAAAAAATGGAAACGGAGAGAACCCAACGTTTCGTTTCGTTGGATCGCGCCATCGAGCAAAACCAACATTTAAATCACTTCTGTCGTGTTCGTGTCTCACCCTCCTCCACGACTCGACCCCACATGGTCGCTCGGCATGCCACTCATCGCAAACCGAGTATACGATAACTTTCCCGCCTGCTTGTCGATGGATCGCGCCATGGAGTACTAGCACTACTAGAAGAGATTGACGAGTTGGGGGAGGACAACTAGCTGTAGCACGGACTCCCAAGAACTTTTTACATGCATGTTGTAGCCGGATATTGCGACCTTTGAACGCGGAGCAGCCGCGTGCACCCGGAAGCGGCGCGGGCGACGCTCTTTAGAAAATCAGTTTGTCTAATTCACATCTAGATGTTATTTACTGAGAAGAAACTGACCACAGTGAGGATTTGTCGAACTTCATAGGTACCTCACCCAAACTTGATGCCAAATGGATGATGCATCACCATGATGACCTATCGATGCTCATGGTTGCGCCTCATGGTTGCGTCGGCTGGTGAAGCTGATCGATTTTCAATGAAAAATAAGTTGTCTTCCATCAGTGCTCTTTGCTTGTTACGCACAAAGATGATATCCTTCGTCAGTTCACCTCGGTTGCGTTGCAGACGCAGTCGTCTTTCACGTTGGTGCAATTTTATCACACAATTGGCTATGAACCAAATGTTTCCTCGAGGAAGGATCGCCGTTGGTACTAAGAGCATAAGTTTTGTATTGATTTCTAAGCCTTCTCACAACTTTGTCTCCAGCTCCCCTGTAATTTTATTTGTCCAGCTATTAACTTTGATTTAAAAAATGGTGTGGACTAAAAACCCGGATGGACGTAGTAGCCCTCCATTTTTATTTACTCCGCATATAATATTTGACTGAAGTCAAACTTTGTAATACTCTCAAACCTTTCCGATAATTGAAATTAAAATTCTTTATTTGTACACACTCTCACACGTTTCCGATAATTTGGCGCATGTGTGGTTGTTCACTTAAGGGAGGGTAGTGTACCACACGTGAAGGACAGGAAGTGCAACCAGGACGCGTGGGCGTGGATTGTTAGTTCATCGGAAGTAGTACTAGTTTTCTTCACTGTACATTAAATAAAGAGTTTTGTTTCGTACTTACACAATTTAAAACGATTGTTATGGAGAGAATAAGAAAACCACTCCACTATATATTAGTCGTATACACGAGAGTACTATATGGACGTAGCTTCATTGACTTAGTGCACCTGCCTTTGGATTTATGACATGTGGGCCCAAAATGTGGCTGGCTCACCTGTCAGACAGCCAAAAGCAGGTGCAGTGAAGGCACCGGAGCTCGGTCCGTACTACAGTAGTATATATATAAGCGGGAGCCTCAGCGCTCGTTCGCTAGGGTTTGCACTCTCCACACGCTCGCCGCACTACATATATGTTACACGCTGGAGGCTCAGCGTTCATTTGCTAGGGTTTGCTATATTCACAGTGTTGGCCTCTTGTCTCTCTCTCCCCCCTCACAGCTGGTGAAGGAGGTGTCCGTATCCCGTCGCACCGGGAAGGGGAGGAGGTGCAGCGTTCACTCTATCGCCTTCGGTGAGGGAGGCAACCCACTGCCGGCTACGCTGTTCTCTTTCACCCAGCGTCTGTGCGGGAGGGCCACCGACCCCTTCTTCCTCGCTGCCGTACGTAGTGTGGGCAGATCCGGCCTCCCGCCGCACGCCTTGCCACATCCCGACGACCCTAAGGTATAAGTTTCTTTGAAACCATCGTTGCTCTAGCTGCATGTGGATCTTTTTCGATCTGTAGTCGAATCTATGTCTTGGTTCAAAGAGGAAAGAAGGGTGCGGTGGGCTGGAGCAAGAATCTAGGACGTGGTTAAATGAGGAAAGGAGGGGCGGAAAGTAGTATAGACTGGCTATCCAGCCGCTTTGTAGGTCGAAAAGGGAAAAAGGGGGTAACCCAGTACACACATCTGTAAGGAACTGATCTCTTTGTTGAAAAGGGAAAGAAACTGGGGGGGTCGGGTAGTTTGTGCAAGACTAGATTTGCTGCCCTCACATAGGAAGAAGGTTCAAAGAGAACAAATATGGGACCAGCGCATATATGCTGCTTGGCTACATACTCTGCATCACCCCTTTATACGTGTGGACGCACATGGTGCTGGCATGTCCCATACAGCTATTTTGCTGTTGTTAATCTAAGAATGCCACCGGAAAATTGAAGCAATGCCACTGTTAAAAGTAAATTACATTTTTTAACGAATGTTGTTTCAAGAGAATGTCTCTGTTAATATGAATCAATATAACCGTTTTAGAAATGCTACTGTCCTACTTTGTTTTCCATCCAAGATAAGTTAGATGCTTCTTTCTGTCACCGTTTGTTTCATCCTCCTTTATCGGCAAGTAATTGTTTCCTTTTTTGCCTCTGTTAAAACAGGTCTATCGATTCAACTTGTTGCTATTGCGACATTTTGCTTCGCTACTCGAAACACTTATGTTTTAAGAGTGTTTTGTGCAGTTCAACTTGAATGTCACACCGGTGACTTTGCTTAATTTTGGTGGAACTGCACAAAAGGAGATCGAGATTTGTTTCCAGTCTTCGTGGCGAGTTGTTTCAAATCTTGGTCTCAACCACATGATGTGCAGTGTGCTTTGAGATGTTGTGCTACTTGTTTTGGTACTATTTTAAATAAATGTTGAATTGAAGCTATTGTATTGCTTTCTTTTCCCATTAAGTAGTGAACAAAAATGGGACCAACCCAGACATGATGCTTGTTGCTTTGTTACAACAAATTCAGCATCACCCCCTTTATAAGCCAGTAATTGATGCCACTCTCATAATTAACTACTGAATCTTATTTCAAAACCGCAACACTTGTTAGGGATTGGCGGGATTACCGTTTTTGAGGCCGCATGTTTCATCCTCCTTTATTAGCCAGTAATTGATTCCTTTTTTGCCTCTGTTTAAACAGGGATATCTATTCAACTTGTTGCTATTGCGACATTTCGCTTCGCTATGTGAAACACTTTGCTTGATTTCAGTGCAACTGCACAAAACGAGATTGGATTTCCTATTCGTGTTGGCGGATTCGTATTTTATCTTGTCCGTCTCATGAAAGGTCAGTACAGGCCTTCATCCACATGATTGTGCAGTGTGCTTTGAGATGTTGTGCTACTTGTATTGGTACTGTTTTAAATAAATGTTGAATTGAAGCTATTGTATTGCTGTCTTTTCCGATTAAGTAGTGAACAAAAATGGGACCAACCCAGACATGATGCTTGTTGCTTTGTTACAACAAACTCTGCATCACCCCCCTTATAAGTTTACCTACTCGAGGACGAGCAGGAATTAAGCTTGGGGATGCTGATACGTCTCCATCATATCTATAATTTTTGATTGTTCCATGCCAATATTATACAACTTTCATATACTTTTTGGCAACTTTTTATACTATTTTTGGGACTAACATATTGATCCAGTGCCCAATGCCAGTTCCTGTTTGTTGCATGTTTTATGTTTCGCAGAAACCCCATATCAAACGGAATCCAAACGGAATAAAAACGGACGGAGAATATTTTTGGAATATTTGGAAAATATGGGAAGAAGAATCAACGCGAGACGGTGCCCGAGGTGGCCACAAGGCAGGGGGCGCGCCTGCCCCCCTGTGGGCCACCCGTAAGGCGGTTGCTGCTCTACTTTGGCCGCAAGAAAGCTAATTTTCAGAGAAAAATCTGGGCGAAGGTTTCAATCCAATCGGAGTTACGGATCTCCATATATATACGAAACGGTGAAAGGGCAGAAGAGGAGGAACGCATAAATAGAGAGAGACAGAGAGACAGATCCAATCTCAGAGGGGCTCTCGGCCCTCCCATGCCATGGAGGCCAAGGACCACAGGGGAAACCCTTCTCCCATCTAGGGAGGAGGTCAAGGAAGAAGAACAAGAAGAAGGGGGCCCCTCTCCCCCTCTCTTCCGGTGGCCCCGGAACGCTGCCGTGGCCTCCATCATCATCACCGCGATCTTCACCAACACCTCCGCCATCTTCACCAACATCTCCATCACCTTCCCCCCTCTATCTATAGCGGTCCACTCTTCCGCAACCCATTGTACCCTCTACTTGAACATGGTGATTTATGCTTCATATTATTATCCAACGATGTGTTGCCATCCTATGATGTCTGAGTAGATTTACGTTGTCCTATCGGTGGTTGATGAATTGCTTTGATTGATTTAATTTGCTTGTGGCTATGTTGCTGTCCTTTGGTGCCCATTATATGAGCGCGCGCGTGGATCACACCATAGGGTTAGTTGTATGTTGATAGGACTATGTATTGGAGGGCAAGAGTGACAGAAGCTTCTACCTAGCATAGAAATTGATGCGTACGGGATTGAAGGGGGACCAATATATCTTAATGCTATGGTTGGGTTTTACCTTAATGAACGTTAGTAGTTGCGGATGCTTGCTAATAGTTCCAATCATAAGTGCATAGAATTCCAAGTCAGGGATGACATGCTAGTAGTGGCCTCTCCCACATAAAACTTGCTATCGGTCTAGTAAAGTAGTCAATTGCTTAGGGACAATTTCGCAACTCCTACCACCACTTTTCCACACTCGCTATATTTACTTTATTGTGTTTTTATCTAAACAGCCCCTAGTTTTTATTCACGTGCTCTTTATTGTCTTGCAAACCTATCCAACAACACCTACAAAGTACTTCTAGTTTCATACTTGTTCTAGGTAAAGCGAACATTAAGCGTGAGTAGAGTTGTATCGGTGGTCGATAGAACTTGAGGGAATATTTGTTCTACCTTTAGCTCCTCGTTGGGTTCGACACTCTTACTTATCGAAAGAGGCTACAATTTACAACCTATGCTTGTGGGTTATCAGCCGCAAGAAAGCTAATTTTTGGAAAAAAAATCTCGGCGAAGGTTTCAATCCAATCGGAGTTACGGATCTCCATATATATACGAAACGGTGAAAGGGCAGAAAACCAGAACGCAGAAACAGAGAGAGGCAGAGAGACAGATCCAATCTCGGAGGTGCTCTCGCCCCTCCCACGCCATGGAGGCCAAGGACCAGAGGGGAGACCCTTCTCCCACCTAGGGAGGAGGTCAAGGAAGAAGAAGACGAAGGGCCCCCCTCTCCCCTTCTCTTCCGGTGGCTCCGGAATGCTGCCGTGGCCATCATCATCACCGCAATCTTCACCAACAACTTCACCGCCATCATCACGAACTCTTCCCCCCTCTATGCAGCAGTGTAACCTCTCTCTTACCCGCTGTAATCTCTACTTAAACATGGTGCTCAACGCTATATATTATTTCCCAATGATGTGTGGCTATCCTATGATGTTTGAGTAGATCCGTTTTGTCCTATGGGTTATTTGATGATCAAGATTGGTTTGAGTTGCATGTTTTATTATTGGTGCTATCCTATGGTGCTCTCCGTGTCGCGCAAGTGTGAGGGATCCCCGCTGTAGGGTGTGGCAATACGTTAATGATTCGCTTATAGTGGGTTGCGTGAGTGACTGAAACACAAACCCGAGTAAGGGGGTTGTTGCGTATGGGATAAAGAGGACTTGATGCTTTAATGCTATGGTTGGATTTTACCTTAATGATCGTTAGTAGTTGTGGATGCTTGCTAGAGTTCCAATCATAAGTGCATATGATCCAAGTAGAGAAAGTATGTTAGCTTATGCCTCTCCCTCAAATAAAATTGAAATAATGATTACCGGTCTAGTTATCGATTGCCTAGGGACAAATAACTTTCTCGTGACAAAAAGCTCTCTACTAAAACTAATTTAGTTGTGTCTTCATCTAAACAGCCCCTACCTTTTATTTACGCTCTCTTTATTTTCTTGCAAACCTATCCAAAAACACCTACAAAGTACTTCTAGTTTTATACTTGTTCTAGGTAAAGCAAACGTTAAGCGTGCGTAGAGTTGTATCGGTGGTCGATAGAACTTGAGGGGATATTTGTTCTACCTTTACTTCCTCATTGGGTTTGACACTCTTACTTATCAAAAGAGGCTACAATTGATCCCCTATACTTGTGGGTTATCAAGACCTTTTTCTGGTGCTGTTGCCGGGGAGTCGTAGCGTGGGGTGAATATTCTCGTGTGTGCTTGTTTGCTTTATCACTAAGTAATTTTATTTGTTGTTATTAGTTGTTTTCTATCTTCAGTTATGGGTAGGAAATGCAAAATACCAAAAAAAATAGTTGTACCTACTGAACCAATGGTTGAAGAACCACTCAAAATCTATCACACTCCTGAAGCTTTTTACTTGGATCACCTTCGATCCCTATGTGCTCGTGCTGAAACCCCAACTCTCTTAGTTGAGGGAAAATCTTTAGATGAGCATGCTTGTTATGTGCGACACCGCATATCTGAAAAAGGGAAACTTTTTCTGGGTCAAATTCATCGTTTGCAATGCTATGCCTGGAATTTATGTGAAATATATGATTTTACTTGGTGTTCTGAAAACCCTAAGAAACACCTTACCTATCAATGTGAGTTTAGTGATAATGGAATCGTATCTTCGTATGCTAAGGGTGTTTATAATTACTATGGTGTTCAACAAATTGAAGAATTTGTTGCTTTTAAGGATGCTTACGAAATTGCTTCTTTGATTGAAAAGTATGATGCTACTCTTTACAAATCTGAAAATTTTGCCATACTTAAATATTTCTATGATAATTATGCTTCTAATGCCTATTTTGAACCATATATTGTGGACTACTCCGCTGTCCAAGAAGAGACTAATATTTTGCAAGAATCTATGGAAGAAGGAATTGATGAAACTGTGAGCTCATTGGATGAAGAAGATGAGGAGGAGAGCGAAGAACAAAAGGAGGAAGAGCGGATTAGCTACCCGTGCCCACCTTCTAATGAGAGTAACTCTTCAACTCATACATTGTTTAATTTCCCTTCGTGCTTACCGAAGGATGATTGCTATGATGATTATTATGATCCCGTTGATTCTCTTGAAATACCCCTTTTTGATGATGCTTGCTATACTTGTGGCCATGATGCCAATATGAATTATGCTTATGGAGATGAACTTGCTATAATTCCTTTTGTTAAACATGAATTTTTTTGCTATTGCACCCACGCATGATAGTCCTATTATCTTTTTGAATTCTCCCGACTACACTATATCGGAGAAGTTTGTGCTTATTAAGGATTGTATTGATGAGTTGCCTTTTACTACTACACATGATGATTTTGATGAATATAATATGCATGTGCTTGCTGCTCCTACTTGCAATTATTATGAGAGAGGAACTATATCTCCACCTCTCTATGTTTCCCACACGAAAAAATTGCAAGGAACTGTTTATACTATGCATTGGCCTTTACTTTGTGTGCATGAATTGTTCTTTTATGACATGCCGATGCATAGGAAGAGAGTTAGACTTCGTTGTTGCATGATATATGTTTCCTTGTGCTCACTACTAAATGCCAAATCATTGCTAATTAAAATTGGCTTTGATATACCTTGGGATCCGGGTGGATTCACTACTTGAGCACTATATGCCTAGCTAAATGGCTTTAAAGAAAGCGCTGCCAGGGAGACAACCCAGAAGTTTTAGAGAGTCATTTATTTCTATTGAGTGCTTTTATATAGTTTAAAAAAATAAATAAAGAGGGGAACCCGAAACTTTTCAAAAAGAAAAGCGAAAGTGAGAAAGACGAGCATTGTTGAAGAGGGAGCTAGCCTTGAACTTTGTTCATGCTCACGAAAACTTTGTAATCTTTATTACAGAAAATTTTCAACAAAAATAATTATCCCCTTGTACAATTCCATTGTATTATAAAAATAATGTGCCAAGGTTTGCCTTTAGGATGTTTACAATGCTTGTTGGTATGTACGGTGCAGGACAGAAACTTTGGCTGTAGTGCGCGATTTTACATTTTTTACTGGAACGTCAAATGGTTCTGATTCTTTTTGCACTGTCTTTATATACAAAATTTTTATTTTTCCTAATTTTGGCAGAAATTTTCAATTATCAGAAGTATGGTGAATGTTCAGATTATTACAGACTGTTCTGTTTTAGACAGATTCTGTTTTTGATGCATACTTTGCTTGTTTTGATGAAACTATCGATTTATATCAGTGGATTAAGCCATGAAAAAGTTATACTACAGTAGACACAATGCCAAAAGAAAATATGAATTCGTTTGCAACAGTACTTAGAGGAGTGATTTGCTTTATTATACTAACGGATCTTACCGAGTTTTCTGTTGAAGTATTGTGTGGATGAAGTGTTTGATGATCGAGAAGGTCTCGATGTGAGAAGAAGGAAGATAGGCAAGAGCTCAAGCTTGGGGACGCCCGAGGCACCCCAAGTAAATATTCAAGGAGACTATAGCGTCTAATCTTGGGGATGCCCCGGAAGGCATCCCCTCTTTCTTCAACAAGTATCGGTATGTTTTCGGATTCGTTTCGTTCATACGATATGTGCAAATCTTGGAGCGCCTTTTGCATTTAGTTTTCACTTTTCTTTTATGCACCATGCTGGTATGAGATAGTCCTTGGTTGATTTATAGAATGCTCATTGCACTTCACTTATATCTTTTGAGTATGGCTTTATATAATGCTTCATGTGCTTCACTTATATCATTTGAAGTTTGGATTGCCTGTTTCTCTTCACATAGAAAACCGCCATTTGTAGAAGCTCTTTTGCTTCACTTATATTTGTTAGAGCGTGGCATATCTTTTTTAGAAATAATTAAACTCTCTTGCTTCACTTATATCTATTTAGAGAGTTGACTGGAATTGGTCATTCACATGGTTAGTCATAAAATCCTACATAAAACTTGTAGATCACTGAATATGATATGTTTGATTCCTTGCAATAATTTTGCGATATAAAGATGGTGATATTAGAGTCATGCTAGTGGGTAGTTGTGGATTGTAGAAATACTTGTGTTGAAGTTTGTGATTCCCGTAGCATGCACGTATGGTGAACCGTTATGTGATGAAGTCGGAGCATGATTTATTTATTGATTGTCTTCCTTATGAGTGGCGGTCGGGGACGAGCGGTGGTATTTTCCTACCAATCTATCCCCCTAGGAGCATGCGCGTAGTACTTTGTTTCGATGACTAATAGATTTTTTCAATAAGTATGTGAGTTCTTTATGACTAATGTTGAGTCCATGGATTATACGCACTCTCACCCTTCCATCATTGCTAGCCTCTTCGGTACCGTGCATTGCCCTTTCTCACCTCGAGAGTTGGTGCAAACTTCGCCGGTGCATCCAAACCCCGTGATACGATACGCTCTATCACACATAAGCCTCATTATATCTTCCTCAAAACAGCCACCATACCTACCTATCATGGCATTTCCATAGCCATTCCGAGATATATTGCCATGCAACTTCCATCATCATCATCTACATGACTCGAGCATTCATTGTCATATTGCTTTGCATGATCGTAAGATAGCTAGCATGATATTTTCATGGCTTGTCCGTTTTTTGATATCTTTGCTACGCTAGATCATTGCACATCCCGGTACACCGCCGGAGGCATTCATATAGAGTCATATCTTTGTTTCAGATATCGAGTTGTAAGTAAATAAAAGTGTGATCATCATCATTATTAGAGCATTGCCCCAGTGAGGAAAGGATGATGGAGACTATGATTCCCCCACAAGTCGGGATGAGACTCCGGACTTTACAAAAAAACTAAAAGAGGCCAAAGAAGCCCAAATAAAAAAAGAGGCCAAAGAAGCCCACCAAAAAAATAAAAAAAATGAGAGAAAAGGAGAGAAGGGGCAATGTTACTATCCTTTTACCACACTTGTGCTTCAGAGTAGCACCATGTTCTTCATATAGAGAGCCTCTTGAGTTATCACTTTCATATACTAGTGGGAATTTTCATTATAGAACTTGGCTTGTATATTCCGATGATGGGCTTCCTCAAATGCCCGAGGTCTTCATGAGCAAGCAAGTTGGATGCACACCCACTTAGTTTTCAGTTTGAGCTTTCATACACTTATAGCTCTAGTGCATCTGTTGCATGGCAATCCCTACTCCTCACATTGACATCGATTGATGGGCATCTCCATAGCCCGTTGATTAGCCGCGTCGATGTGAGACTTTCTCCTTTTTTGTCTTCTCCACACAACCTCCACCATCATATTCTATTCCACCTATAGTGCTACGCTCATGTATTGCGTGAAAGTTGAAAAGGTTTGAGAATATCAAAAGTATGAAACAATTGCTTGGCTTGTCATCGGGGTTGTGCATGATTTGAATATTTTGTGTGGTGAAGATGGAGCAAAGCCAGACTATATGATTTTGTAGGGATAACTTTCTTTGGCCATGTTATTTTGAGAAGACATGATTGCTTTATTAGTAGGCTTGAAGTATTATTTCTTTTATGTCAAATGATAGACTATTGCTTTGAATCACTCATGTCTTAATATTCATGCCATGATTAGATACATGATCAAGATTATGTTAGGTAGCATTCCACATCAAAAATTATCTTTTTTATCATTTACCTACTCGAGGACGAGCAGGAATTAAGCTTGGGGATGCTGATACGTCTCCGTCGTATCTATAAGTTTTGATTGTTCCATGCCAATATTATACAACTTCCATACACTTTTGGCAACTTTTTATACTATTTTTGGGACTAACATATTGATCCAGTGCCCAGTGCCAGTTCCTGTTTGTTGCATGTTTTATGTTTCGCAGAAACCCCATATCAAACGGAATCCGAACGGGATAAAAACGGACGAAGAATATTTTTGGAATATTTGGAGAATATGGGAAGAAGAATCAACGCGAGACGGTGCCCGAGGGGGGCACGAGGCCGGGGGCGCGCCTGCCCCCCTCGTGGGCCCCCCGTAAGGCGGTTGCTGCTCTTCTTTGGCCGCAAGAAAGCTAATTTTCAGAAAAAATCTCGGCGAAGGTTTCACTCCAATCGGAGTTACGGATCTCCATATATATACGAAACGGTGAAAGGGCAGAAAACCAGAATGCAGAAACACAGAGAGACTGATCCAATCTCGGAGGGGCTCTCGCCCCTCCCACGCCATGGAGGCCAAGGACCAGAGGGGAAACCCTTCTCCCATCTAGGGAGGAGGTCAAGGAAGAAGAAGACGAAGGGGCCCCCTCTCCCCTTCTCTTCTGGTGGCGCCGGAATGCTGTCGTGGCCATCCTCATCACCGCAATCTTCACCAACAACTTCACCGCCATCATCACCAACTCTTGCCCCCTTTATGCAGCGGTGTAACCTCTCTCTTACCCGTTGTAATCTCTACTTAAGCATGGTGCTCAACGCTATATATTATTTCCCAATGATGTATGGCTATCCTATGATGTTTGAGTAGATCCGTTTTGTCCTATGGGTTATTTGATGATCAAGATTGGTTTGAGTTGCATGTTTTATTATTGGTGCTATCCTATGGTGCTCTCCGTGTCGCGCAAGCGTGAGGGATCCCCGTTGTAGGGTGTTGCAATACGTTCAGGATTCGCTTATAGTGGGTTGCGTGAGTGACAGAAACACAAACCCGAGTAAGGGGGTTGTTGCGTATGGGATAAAGAGGACTTGATGCTTTAACGCTATGGTTGGGTTTTACCTTAATGATCTTTAGTAGTTGAGGATGCTTGCTAGAGTTCCAATCATAAGTGCATATGATCCAAGTAGAGAAACTATGTTAGCTTATGCCTCTCCCTCAAATAAAATTGCAATAATGATTACCGGTCTAGTTATCGATTGCCTAGGGACAAATAACTTTCTCATGACAAAAAGCTCTCTACTAAAACTAATTTAGTTGTGTCTTCATCTAAACAGCCCCTACCTTTTATTTACGCTCTCTTTATTTTCTTGCAAACCTATCAAAAACACCTACAAAGTACTTCTAGTTTTATACTTGTTCTAGGTAAAGCGAACGTTAAGCGTGCGTAGAGTTGTATCGGTGGTCGATAGAACCTGAGGGACTATTTGTTCTACCTTTAGCTCCTCGTTGGATTCTACACTCTTACTTACCGAAAGAGGCTACGATTGATCCCCTATACTTGTGGGTTATCAAGACCTTTTTCTGGCACCATTGCCGGGGAGTCATAGCGTGGGGTGAATATTCTCGAGTGTGCTTGTTTGCTTTATCACTAAGTAATTTTTATTTGCTATTCTTAGTTGTTTTCTATCTTTAGTTATGGGTAGGAAACGCAAAATACCAACAAAATTATTACTATGTTTTTCAACAAAAAATTCCGGAGGATTGTGTGCCTCATCTGATGTTTCAGAATGGTCGCCTTGATGTTTTGAACAAACGGCAGGTCATCCTACGAATCACACCTGTCCATATCGGATTTCTAAAACCGGTGAAGACATGACAATCAAAGACTGGAAAAAATGTATGGTCACTAGTAGAAAACATGGCTTTGGTTCGGGCAGGGCAAGCCCATTAGTCCCAGCAGTCATGAACCGGGACCCATGGGGGCATTCGTCCCGGTTCGTTAGCCCAGGGGGTCGGCCGGGGCCTCGTGGGCATTGGTCCCGGTTCGTGGGGACCCATTTGTACCGGTTCTAGGCACGAACCGGTACCAATGTGCCTGGCTCCTGGCCCACAACCATTGGTCCCGGTTCCAGCCACGAACCGGGACAAATGAGTTGCCTATATATACCCATCGCCACGGCAGAGCACTCCACAGTGCTCTGTTTTTTCTGGCCGGCGAGGGGAGGGCATTTGGGTGCTCTAGCTCACCTCCTATGCACATGAGGTGTTTGATGAAATGTCTGAGCCACACTAGTTAATCTTTCTCCTCTCGAAACTCGACCTCCGAGCTCCATTTTCCCCGAGATTTGTCTAGGTTTAGCGGTCTGTCACGTCCCGTCCCCGTCTTCACCGCCGTCGATCGCCCGCGCCGATCTCGTCGCCGGCACCATCGTGGTGAGCCTCTTGTTCTTATCTTCTTTCTAAAAGAAAAAAATTCTTACTTCAGATAGATACTTGTCTAATTTTCTTACTTTTATTATTCTTGTTATTATATAGTGCGATGGTTTTGGTATCCGCCCCCGTCGGCCCTCGTCCTGTCTATGATTCGGATATGGTATATATTTCCTTTTTATAACTATTTGGTTCATTTATTGTTTATGACAATTATGCCGACCAACGTGACATAGATTTTATTTATCTAGGAGGTGATTGAACCAGAAATTCCAACCGACCCTATTGTCGAGAGGTTAAATTTAGTTGAAGAAGAAAACAATTACTTGAAGGAAAAAATAAAAAAATTGAGGAGGAGAAGATGATATTGGAGTTGCATGTTGCGGATGTCGTCGATGATCACAAGATCAAGATGGATGCAATGCGGTTGAAGATTAGAAAGATTAGAAAATATGCCATTCATACGGAGGCTTGGTATCATTATGCAGTTGGATCAATTGTTACCTTGGTTGCGATTATGATCGCATTTGTTGTTGCATTGAAATGTTTTACATAATTTCAATGTATGGTTTAATTAGATGCTCTGGAGAGCTATATGTTGTTCAATGAGAACTATGTATGTACTTTGGTTTGAATGTGATGATGAACTTTTATTAATTTGTCACTTATCTACTTCAAAAGAGATTGTCCCTTTTGTACACGAAGTGCATCCAGTTTTTGCCGTAACCCTCTCTACTTTCTTGCACATGCTATGTGGGTCAAATGATGATACCATGCCAACTTTCAACCTTTTCAGAGTTCATTTGAAATGCTTTTCAATTTCAGGGTCTTATAGCTCAAAATAATCAATAAATACATGAAAAATAACAAATGAAGTCAGAAAGGGTTGAAAATTGATGATGTGGCTTTGAATGGTGCATTTTGAACACAGAAAAACTCTGGACTTCAAATAAGTTCAAAAAAATGAAATCCCTTTGTAACAGACGAGTTTCCGTATGAAACTCTGATACTTCGAAAGAGATTGTCCGTTTTGTACACGAAGTGCATCCAGTTTT
>NC_057805.1:488955828-488968185 GCF_018294505.1 Triticum aestivum | reverse complement strand
CGCCCCCGCTGTGAGCCGCCGCGCCGGTCCGGCTCTATTTTTATTTTTTATTAGATTAATTTTTTGTTCATATATATAAAATGTATATTTGTATGTATGTGGCTATATGTAAGTTCAGAGCATGTTTTTTATTAGATTAATTTCTTATTAGATTTATTACATTAATTTTTTTGTTCCCAACATGTTTTTGTTCATATATGTATTTTTTTGTTCATATGTGTATTAATGTTTTTGTTTCATATATGTAATTTTTTTCAATGTATATATGTATGTGGTAGCTATATATGCATGATGAGGGGGTGGGGGTCGATATACCCCCTCCCCGATAATTTCAACATGAGGGGACGTCGATATACCCCCTCCCCGATAACATTTTTTTAAAAATCTAGCTAGGAAGAAAGGAAGAAGGAATGAACTAAGAAGAGGAAGAAGAAGAAAAAAAGGGGAGAAGAAGAAGGAATAGAGGAGAAGAAGAAAAAATAGAGTCTACTTTTTCTTCTTCTCCTCTATTCCTTCTTCTTCTCCTTTTTTTTCTTCTTCTCCTCTTTTTTTATCTTCTACTTCCTCTTCTTAATTTTTATCTGGAACTCCGTTCCAAAATAAGTTCGACATGATGGGCGGTCGATATATATACCCCCTCTCGACCGTGATAACTTATACCACGGGAGCACCCCCCGGCCCTCTCGCTCGACCAAAACTCTCGAGGACACCCAAACCGTGGAAAAAAACGATGTCGGTCTCCTACCCCCTCCTGCTGCGCCCCTACCCGACAAACTCTCTTGAGGCCACCCAAATTTACCAAGTTAAAAGAGCGTTGTCGTCGAGGCCACCCCATACCCTTGAAGCGTTCTCGAGGCCACCCCAAACCCTTGAAGCGTTGCCGATCGAGGCCACCCCAAACCCTAGAGAAGCAACGTCGAGGCCACTAATTAATATGATTCCTTATTGTGATTAGCTAGCTAGTTCTACGTTTGCCACTAATATATCCATCTGTCATGTTTGAATAATAATTGCCATGTTGTAAAATTTTGCAGAAACTATGGACCCCCGAGACGAAGCAAAAGAAGCGATGTTGGGGGACATAATCGCACACGGAAGTGAGGCCGTCTTGTCGTTTCTCAACGACACCGATGGTCTGGAAGGAGAGGGTGAAGAAGCAGACTACGGTGATCGAACAATGGAGGAGGAAGGACATGATCATGATGGCTCCGGTGACCCAATGCTGGTGCAAGAAGGACACTGTGATGACGGCTCCGGTGACCGAACGGAGTCCGGCCAGGTATATATATTAATTAAGCATGTGCTGACTATAGCTAGCTAATTGATGCATTAATTGTTTTTGGTATGTACACATATATTAATGAACTCTCGTATTTCTTCTTTTTTTTCTAGCCCTCCATATCGAGCACAACTTCGGTAAAGAGACGAGGCCCGAAGAAAAAGTTGCGCTCGGATGAAAGGTTTGAGATCATAGAAATCGCGCGCGATGGCATGCCGATTGAACCCATCCGGACAAAGGAAGCATTTGCTGCTCAGTGCGGGGTTCTTGTTAGGGACAAGATCCCGATCAGCATCCACCAATGGTTAAAACCGGCTAAAGAAGACCCTGAGGTGTCTTATGTCTCCGATATGCAGAAAGATGATCTTTGGACCGAGCTGAAGGCAAATTTCACCTTACCGCCAGAGGAGGATCCGGAGAAGCCAGTTAAAGAGCAATTGATCAAGTCTCATGCTCTTAAGAAGATGGCAGAACTATTCAAGAGGTGGAAGAATGAGCTGAAAAAATTTGTCGACAAAGAAGAGACACCAGAATTCATCGGCCGGTATGAGAACATCAGAGATCACTGGCCCGCATTTGTGGCCCACAAGACATTTTTTAGAAAATCTAGCTAGGAAGAAAGGAAGAAGGAATGAACTAAGAAGAGGAAGAAGAAGAAAAAAAGGGGAGAAGAAGAAGGAATAGAGGAGAAGAAGAAAAACTAGAGTCTACTTTTTCTTCTTCTCCTCTATTCCTTCTTCTTCTCCTTTTTTTTTCTTCTTCTCCTCTTTTTTATCTTCTACTTCCTCTTCTTAATTTTTATCTGGAACTCCGTTCCAAAATAAGTTCGACACGATGGGCGGTCGATATATATACCCCCTCTCGACCGTGATAACTTATACCACGGGAGCACCCCCCGGCCCTCTCGCTCGACCAAAACTCTCGAGGACACCCAAACCATAGAAAAAAACGATGTCGGTCTCCTACCCCCTCCTGCTGCGCCCCTACCCGACAAACTCTCTTGAGGCCACCCAAATTTACCAAGTTAAAAGAGCGTTGTCGTCGAGGCCACCCCATACCCTTGAAGCGTTGTCGAGGCCACCCCAAACCCTTGAAGCGTTGCCGATCGAGGCCACCCCAAACCCTAGAGAAGCAACGTCGAGGCCACTAATTAATATGATTCCTTATTGTGATTAGCTAGCTAGTTCTACGTTTGCCACTAATATATCCATCTGTCATGTTTGAATAATAATTGCCATGTTGTAAAATTTTGCAAAAACTATGGACCCCCGAGACGAAGCAAAAGAAGCGATGTTGGGGGACATAATCGCACACGGAAGTGAGGCCGTCTTGTCCTTTCTCAACGACACCGATGGTCTGGAAGGAGAGGGTGAAGAAGCAGACTACGGTGATCGAACAATGGAGGAGGAAGGACATGATCATGATGGCTCCGGTGACCCAATGCTGGTGCAAGAAGGACACTGTGATGACGGCTCCGGTGACCGAACGGAGTCCGGCCAGGTATATATATTAATTAAGCATGTGCTGACTATAGCTAGCTAATTGATGCATTAATTGTTTTTGGTATGTACACATATATTAATGAACTCTCGTATTTCTTCTTTTTTTTCTAGCCCTCCATATCGAGCACAACTTCGGTAAAGAGACGAGGCCCGAAGAAAAAGTTGCGCTCGGATGAAAGGTTTGAGATCATAGAAATCGCGCGCGATGGCATGCCGATTGAACCCATCCGGACAAAGGAAGCATTTGCTGCTCAGTGCGGGGTTCTTGTTAGGGACAAGATCCCGATCAGCATCCACCAATGGTTAAAACCGGCTAAAGAAGACCCTGAGGTGTCTTATGTCTCCGATATGCAGAAAGATGATCTTTGGACCGAGCTGAAGGCAAATTTCACCCTACCGCCAGAGGAGGATCCGGAGAAGCCAGTTAAAGAGCAATTGATCAAGTCTCATGCTCTTAAGAAGATGGCAGAACTATTCAAGAGGTGGAAGAATGAGCTGAAAAAATTTGTCGACAAAGAAGAGACACCAGAATTCATCGGCCGGTATGAGAAGATCAGAGATCACTGGCCCGCATTTGTGGCCCACAAGACATTTTTTAGAAAATCTAGCTAGGAAGAAAGGAAGAAGGAATGAACTAAGAAGAGGAAGAAGAAGAAAAAAAGGGGAGAAGAAGAAGGAATAGAGGAGAAGAAGAAAAACTAGAGTCTACTTTTTCTTCTTCTCCTCTATTCCTTCTTCTTCTCCTTTTTTGTTCTTCTTCTCCTCTTTTTTATCTGCTACTTCCTCTTCTTAATTTTTATCTGGAACTCCGTTCCAAAAATAAGTTCGACATGATGGGCGGTCGATATATATACCCCCTCTCGACCGTGATAACTTATACCACGGGAGCACCCCCCGGCCCTCTCGCTCGACCAAAACTCTCGAGGACACCCAAACCGTAGAAAAAAACGATGTCGGTCTCCTACCCCCTCCTGCTGCGCCCCTACCCGACAAACTCTCTTGAGGCCACCCAAATTTACCAAGTTAAAAGAGCGTTGTCGTCGAGGCCACCCCATACCCTTGAAGCGTTGTCGAGGCCACCCCAAACCCTTGAAGCGTTGCCGATCGAGGCCACCCCAAACCCTAGAGAAGCAACGTCGAGGCCACTAATTAATATGATTCCTTATTGTGATTAGCTAGCTAGTTCTACGTTTGCCACTAATATATCCATCTGTCATGTTTGAATAATAATTGCCATGTTGTAAAATTTTGCAGAAACTATGGACCCCCGAGACGAAGCAAAAGAAGCGATGTTGGGGGACATAATCGCACAAGGAAGTGAGGCCGTCTTGTCGTTTCTCAACGACACCGATGGTCTGGAAGGAGAGGGTGAAGAAGCAGACTACGGTGATCGAACAATGGAGGAGGAAGGACATGATCATGATGGCTCCGGTGACCCAATGCTGGTGCAAGAAGGACACTGTGATGACGGCTCCGGTGACCGAACGGAGTCCGGCCAGGTATATATATTAATTAAGCATGTGCTGACTATAGCTAGCTAATTGATGCATTAATTGTTTTTGGTATGTACACATATATTAATGAACTCTCGTATTTCTTCTTTTTTTTCTAGCCCTCCATATCGAGCACAACTTCGGTAAAGAGACGAGGCCCGAAGAAAAAGTTGCGCTCGGATGAAAGGTTTGAGATCATAGAAATCGCGCGCGATGGCATGCCGATTGAACCCATCCGGACAAAGGAAGCATTTGCTGCTCAGTGCGGGGTTCTTGTTAGGGACAAGATCCCGATCAGCATCCACCAATGGTTAAAACCGGCTAAAGAAGACCCTGAGGTGTCTTATGTCTCCGATATGCAGAAAGATGATCTTTGGACCGAGCTGAAGGCAAATTTCACCCTACCGCCAGAGGAGGATCCGGAGAAGCCAGTTAAAGAGCAATTGATCAAGTCTCATGCTCTTAAGAAGATGGCAGAACTATTCAAGAGGTGGAAGAATGAGCTGAAAAAATTTGTCGACAAAGAAGAGACACCAGAATTCATCGGCCGGTATGAGAAGATCAGAGATCACTGGCCCGCATTTGTGGCCCACAAGACATCGGACAAGAGTAAGAAGACGTGAGTGAAAAACAAGAAGAATGCTGGAAAGAAGAAGCTTCACCATCGCATGGGGTCAGGTGGCTACCTCAAAGCCCGGCCGTTGTGGGCCAAGGCTGAGAATGACCTGCTTGATAAAGGGGGCGAACCAGAGACATTCAGGTGGCCAGACCGTTGCCGGACTTGGTTCTTCGGGGTTGGCGGAACCTTGGACCCTGTATCAGGGAAGTGCGTTTGGACGGACAAGCAAATGAGAATACCAGTCACGAGGCTTCAGGAGTATATCGATGCAGCCCAGAAAGGGACGTTCGTTTCAGACAGAGAGAACGACGAGCTCACAATGGCCCTCGGGAATCCTGAGCACCCTGGACAGACACGAGGCACGCCAGGCTCCGTTCCGTGGAAAGCTGAATTTTCGGACGCAAGCGGTTACAAATGCCAAGACAGGAGGAAGAAAGTGGAGCATACCCAACTGCAGGCGCTGCACGCAAGGGTACTAGCGATAGAGGAACGAGAAGCAAATCGCAGCAAAGGACCTACCAAAGCTTCCCCCGAAGCTACCCCGCCATCTCAGCGGAGAAGCAGCGTGGCTTCCACCGAGCTGCTTCAGCAGGAGCCTATCCTCACAGCTCCTACTAACTACCCCGTGGATGCTATCACGGAGTCTCAACATTGCCACCTTATGACGCAATGTCAGAACTTCAAAGTCAAGGCGGTTGTTGGCTCTGTTTTACCTACTGAACCTGGCGCAACCTACCACTACCGGCCGATTCCAGAAGGATATGCTAGGGTGATGGTGGATGAAATAACGGACGGATTTGAGAACCTCCAGCTTGACCACCCTACGGGTGAAGGGGAGACTCGGTTGGGTTCTTCTCTGAAGACTCCATGCCTATGGCGGAAGGAGCTCATCAACCTGCCGAACTGGACGCCTCCGCCTCCTCCTCCTCCTCCTCCGGCGAGTCAGGGATTCCACCTCCTCCTCCGCCTCCTCCTCCGGCGAGTGATCAGGGCACTCAGCCTCCTTCTCCGGCGCGTGGCGGCACTCCGCCTCCTTCTCCGCCTGCACCGGCACGCCTGAGCAGCCAGCCTCCTCCTTCTCCGCCTCCCCAGCAAGGGCGGAAGAGACCCGCCGCCGCTCTGGCTGCTCCGGAGCGTCATAGTCCTTCTCCTCTGCCTCGTAAGCAAGCACGACAGAAGACAGCCGCAGCCGCTCCGTCTGCTCCGGCGTCTAGCAGTACAGCCAGAGGCGGGAGGCAATACAGATTCGGTCCTTCTCTGAAGACTCTAGAGAAGTTACCATACGAGAGGACCGAGGAGGAAAATAGGAATATCGTGCGAGCCGAAGTGACGAAATTCTTTGAAGGGGTGAAAGCAAAGAAACATCCACCTCCGGAGGAGAAGATAGATCCGGTGAAAGCGAAGCACACTCTGGATGCCCTGAAGAAACCACCAAAGTCTCCGCCGAAAGCCAACTATGACCGCATTATTAAAAAGTCATTTCTCGAAGCGAAGCGGTTGGTAAGTACTATCAGTGATCAAAGGTTAGCAGAACGACGAGCTGGGAAAAAATTGCCCAGCTCGGTGAACAAGCGGACCAATCGTGCCCCCCGCTCAAGGTGTCTAGCGACATCGTCGCTAATGATTCAAGGATGGTGCCCGGTTATAGCAATCTTGGAGAGTACCTGCCCGACGATGTACATTATGATTTCTTGGAGGTGGACGAACACAGATACGAGTACGGGAAGCCTCTCGTCAAAGATGAAAAATCTCTAACAACGATGATGCGAAGATTCCATGATTGGTACATGAAAACCTGCAGAGAGTCTGGGGGGCGAATAGTTTGACGCTGAGAGTTAAAGAGGAGCATGACCTCGTTGGAATTGAACTGTTGAATGTTCCATTTGAGGAGTTCTTCCAGTTTTTTAATCAACAGGCCCTTGATAAATCAACGATCACTTGCTACTGTCTGTAAGTACTACTTCTGTCATTAAGTCTCTATATATAGTTCAGCTCTTTCATTGCATGTATTTATAATTATCCTCACTATATTATGCAGATTGAAGATCGCCGAATTGAAGAAAAGACAAATCGGTGATATTGGGTTTATTAACACAAATCTCATAGATGCAAATGAGGTTAAATTTCATGCCAAAAATACCGAGGCCAACTTGCTTCGATCGTTCGTAATAAATGAAAACAAAGATATAATACTCTTTCCTTACAACTTCAAGTGAGTGTTACTGTCTTGTGCATATTCGGTTTCCCTTATTAGTCCAGGTTATAGTAATGTAATTGATGAGTTATGCATGCGTGCGCAGCTTCCACTATATTCTCCTAGAGATTAAGCTTGAGCAGGGACTAGTAACCGTCATAGACTCGAGACGAAAAGATCCTAAGGAGTATGCGGACATGACTGAAATGCTCGAGAAGTAAGTTAAATCGATCATTATTGCACCATATCATCAACTTTGTTCATTTCCTGATATCAAGTAATTGTTTTCTTTGTCTGGCAGGGTTTGGAAAAAATTCACCAAAAAAGCTCCGGGACTGCCGAAGAAGCTGCAATTTAGACACCCGAAAGTAAGTACTACTAGCATGTTCCGCGCATCTCCTAGTGATTCAAGCGCTAGTTTCATCAATACCATTTATAGCATGCTTGCTTATCAGTTTGATTGACCTCTATTTCTTGTAAAGTGGTTGTGGCAGGAAGCCGGGAATAATTACTGTGGATACTACGTTTGCGAGTCCATCCGCCACACGACTTGTGAGCGGGGCTACTCTGACGAACAATATGAAGTGCGTAAGCAATAATATTCATAATTTTATTTTATTACCATCATTTGTGTTGAGTTTCATTTATTCATATATATATATATGTATTGACCCCCTTCTTCAAATTAGATCTTTTGGATGTGGGATGAACTCCTACCACCAGATCGTATGCGAGCAATTCAAGAGGAATTGGCGGCATTCTTCCTTGACCACGTGATCGCTAAAGACGGAGAATACCATGTGGACCTTGACTTCATATATAATTAGGAGATTATATTGTAAGAGATAATTATATTGTATATATGTAGCCAGTAGTGTCGGATAGATATGCGAGAACTTGTTGTTCGACCAATCTCTCGGAGAAGGAGAGGTGGTCGATATCACACCTCTCTGTATGCATATGTTCATGACGATCTTCTGTTTCATTCATTTGCTTACTAGCTAGCGTGTCGAGTCCTCTATATACGTATAATACGTAGCGTACATCGACCAAGCACGGAGATAAGAGAGGACACTTCTCTCTATTAATTAGCTAGATAACACAATATATGAAACACCTAAATTAACCCCCCAAAACCCCTAAACCACCCCCTTTCAAAACAAAAACAAAAACCTCAGCTCCTGCCAGCTGCTGACGCGTGGATGCCTATTGGTCCCGGTTTGTGCCACCAACCGAGACCAAAAGGCCTCCTGCCTGGGCTCGCCGCACGGGCCACGTGGAGGCCCATCTGTACCGGTTCATGTAAGAACCGGGACTAAAGGCCCAGGGCATTAGTAATGACACTTTAGTCCCGGTTCAACAACCGGGACAAAAGGCCCTTAAGAACCGGGACAAATGACCCTTTTCTACTAGTGGGTCACTCGTAGGGAGCTACTTGGAAGCAACATTGTGCGAAGGGCAAGAATTGAAGACAAGATAATCTCCATTCTCCATAATGGAGAGTCGGGGCCTATCTTGTTTTATGCTATTTTACCTAAGAGAAGGTAGTAGGTCCTATGAGAAAGAAGTAGGTCCTAGGTACAATGTGTTATTATGTGCCACAATGTGTTAGAGTTGATGATGATGATGAGGAGTTGTGATTATGACTAGTGACCTACTTGCTATATGATGTCTCATTGATGAAAATGATGATCATGGGGAGGTATTATATGACAATGATGTATTATGATGATAAGTTGTTAATGATATGATGATGATATTTTATACATCCACTTGAAACTAGTCCACGGTTCTTTCACCCAGCGATGTCATAACTCATTATGATGTAAAAACAATCTCTAAATTGCTGATGTATGAAAACTTGTATAAAGGTGTATGAATACAACATGAAATGAAAAAGAAATATAATACGGAATAGTAGTAGTAGCGCGGCCCGCGAGAGGCGGTACTAGTAATTACCAATAGCGCCATTTCAAGGAAGCGCTACTACTAAGTGGATATAGCAGTAGCGCGGGTAAACCCACGCTACTGCTAACCTTTAGCTGTAGCGCCTTACTAGTAGTGCTTGCACCCGCACTACTGGTAGGCCTAAAACCCGCGCTACTACTAGGCTTTTTCCTAGTAGTGCTATGAACGCACATATGCACACCCTACCCTATGAGCACCTTTGAGAGATTGGGCCGGCATATCATCTTGAGATTTACGAAGTCACCATATGCGAGGTTATCACGGTGTTTGTACGTAAGTTATCATCTTTGCTTTGTGTGCGTTACCATGCTATTTACCTAGAGGTTACCGGAAATATATTTTTCAAACAACTTCTATCCCTGAGGTTGATAGTTACTCCCTCCGTTCCAAAAATAGATGACCCAACTTTATACTAAAATTAGTACAAAGTTGGGTCATCTATTTTGAAACGGAGGAAGTACCTGATAAATATGACCGGTCACCGAGCAACCAACAAAAAAGTTAAACACAAAAAATATGATCGGTGACCAAGCCGATCAAACTCTCAATTTGTTGGTTCCATGTCCTGACTGCTACTAGTCAACCTCACATAATTGATTTGGTAGTCTAGTTGATAGGTAATCACCCGAAAACCAGACACGTGGTGCAATAGAACAAAATAGAAAAAAAAAAGAAGCAAAAGTGTACGAGTGTTAAATGTGGATCGTGTGACTCCTGAGTTGTTCAAAGCTAACCCTAAAAGTTATGGCTTTCACCGGTTGTTTGCTTCAGTTTTGTAGTGTGCCAAACTGATGTTTTTTTAGGGGTGCCAAACCGATGCTTTATTCTGTGCCAAATCGACGCTTTATTTTATTGTCTAGAACTACTGCCTTGTAGGTTTAAAGTTGGTAAAATTTCTTCTTCTAGACAAAATGTGGCGTAGAATAGTTGGTCGATGGGCTTACCCAAACAGCCAGAGGTCCAGAGCTCGACCCGGAAGTTAGATTTCTCGAAAAAGGAAAAAGCTTGCCTCCGTGTGACGGATCGATCCGTTTGGCAGAGTAGGTAGCTACTGCTAGGTTGGTTACACTGCTCCCTCCGTACGTGAATAAGTGTACTTTTACATTTTAGTAGTAGCATATATAAAATCAAACTGGTATATTACGAAAGTACATTTCAAAACGAATCTAATGATACTAATTTAGGGCCATAAATGCTACTTTTTCCTATAAAGTTGGTCAAAGTTTTAAAACTTTAACTTACGCCAAAAGCTAGGTGTACATTTATTCACGGACGGAGGGAGTACGATGTAGGCTAGTCCCCTCCCTCGCAGGCAGCATGGGTGCAGTCCGGTGGGGTGGTCGCAAGGTGGTGGGTCAATGCTTTGCTGCCGGAGTGCGCTTTGGCGGTGAACCTCATCGGATTTCATTTCTCTAGGTCGATCGCGTCGCGTGACGACATGCCAAGCGCGGCGGGGGTGTGCCTGCGTGCGCGGTCCACCCATGTTGACGTATAATGTGCTGCCTAGTCTCTTTCATCAGATCGGTGTTTTAGTTGCATTGACTAGAGCATGCATTTTTACATGGTATCGGAGCCAAGAGGTCTCGAGTTCAAGACCCGGCTGGCGCAATTAAATTGCAGCCCACTTTCGGTCCACATTTAGGCCCGAGGAAGCCACACGTGAGGAAGAGTGTTGACGTATAATGTGCTGCCTAGTTTCTTTCATCAGATCGATTTTTTGGTTGCATTGGCTAGAGCATGCACTTTAACGACCCAGACCCCTCGGCTCGTCCACCACCAATGCTGCTACACCGACCGCCGCAGGAACGTGACGCGATTCCTTCTGAGGGCCGGCGACGATGAGGCCGTGGCCCAGCCTCTCCTGTGTTGGCCGCGCGCGGTGCATCCACCGTTGCATGGCCACCTGTCTAGGTACGCGCGACGGTGGCTAAGCTGCTCGCTGTATCAATCGGCGCCGCTCTTTCCGAGAACGCGCCACCTACTCCCGCGGCCACACGATCGTTTCATGACCCAATCACCGACCTCTTGCGGAAAACAGCACGCACGCAGCTGGATCAATAGCTAGCCGTTACTTATTACTGCTCGTACTAACCATCTTTGCGCACAGTCGTGGACCTCTGATTTCGCTGTCGTAATTATCCGAGTGGATAATAGGTAACTAACGTATCGTGCCTGCACTCGTTCACGCCGTACAAGTAATTGACCGAGTGGTATAGCTAGGCTACATCACTTCAGCAAAAGAAGATGTGGATCACGACTCACAAGTCATTCCCATCCGTACGTTTCGTTCCATCAATTCTTCTTTCACTCTGCCGACGAGCTTCAATTCTTAGGATGACGACATGCTCTATGATTTGGGATAATTGGCCGCCGCCAAAGTATATGTTTCCTCACTTGTCTGATATTGCAATCTAGAGCGTGGATAGCTGAATCGTGCACAGCGCCCCCTGTGCAAGCAAGTGCCAAAGTGGCGTGACACATGCAACTCTGTCAAAAGCATGCGTGCATGCATGCATGGATCCCCCTATAGTAATCAAGGGGCTTAAGACCAAAAGATACGAAGGGGTTTTCCACCACTGACCGGCGATGCCACCCATCATGTAGCTAATATAAATGATGGGTTTACTACCTCTTGGAGTCCTGATAATTAGTTTACTCAATATGCACCGAGGACAGACTATATAACAGATTTTATATATATATATATATATATATATATATATATATATATATATATATATATATATTCTAAACCATGAGAACAAACACTATAACTTCTTGCACCAGATGAATAAAAATATAACATTACAATGATTTTTATTAAAAAATGTGTGGGCATATTTGTAAAATCGATTGAGCTGATAGGCACTATCGGACATATCGATCAATTTTGCTCGCTTGCCTTTATAAATAAGTCGCTATCATGGTAAAGTGGTCTCTTAAGTAGAAGGTAACTACGTATCGTCCTTGGACTTGTTCATGTCTACAAGTAATTGACCAAGTGATGTGGACTACATCATTCCACATAAAGAAGATGTGGACCGCGACACACACAATGATCTGATCAACAAGCCTATCATAGTTCACCCACTTGATTTGTTCTTTAACCCTGTTTATCAGCTTCAATTCTTGGGAAGATAACAATCTCAATGATTTGGAGAAGTTTGGCAGGTGAAGTACACATTTTATCGACGTCTAGATTCGTTAATGTCGTACAGGTAATTGACGGGGTGATATAAGCAATATCACCTTAGTAAAAGTAAAATGTGGTTGATAATGAAATAAATGCAGACAATAAAACA
>NC_057805.1:488924761-488955576 GCF_018294505.1 Triticum aestivum | reverse complement strand
ATAGCGCAAGAAAGATCGTGGACCGTTGATCGCTTGTAACACCGAGGATGGCCAAATTGTGGAGTGTCCCGTGCATACTACTTTAATTTTAGGAGGTCGCCACGACGACGATGAACTGTATAATTTAGGATACTTAGTGCGCATTCAAGTACATGTTTTATCGCTAGACGAATAGTTCACAATAGGGTGTGGACAGTTGATCACCTACAACAGGAATGGCCCAATCGTGGGAATGCCACATTTGCAAGCAAAGTTCCGGAGTCCACGACTCCGTATCCTCTTCCACTACGGCTATTCCATTCATACTTGAAATGATGCAATTGATTATATTGGGCTGCAAAAAGTTGAACCAAATATGTCACCGGAGCTTATCAGACTTCAAGCATTGCTGGTCGGCCGCCATACTTGGAAGACATGCTCACTTCCATCACCATTTTGCTTGTGTTATGTAACATTTGAAATGAAAAACATGCCAATGTTTTCTGCAACAAATCGATGATGGGCATCATCATCATCGCAGTGGATCTAAATAACGAGGCAAAAAATTAGATGATTGCCAGTGCAAAATGTTTGATGCGTTGTACGCTATGAGAGTAGACACCTTTGCATCATTTGATATTTCTGTAGAGTAATTTTTTCGTCTATCTTTGGATAAGTTGTTACCGTACTAAAATCTCTCTGGCTTATTATAGCTTTGCCTTGTTCTGAAAATTCTTCTTTTCTTTGAGATGTTTATTGCGTGCTTTGCACGGCGCTGCCGGGATTTCTTGGTCATTATCTAGTTGGTCTTGGCTCGCATATCAAGTGGGTCCTCTCTAGAAGAAGCACTTTTACGGACCGCATGCACGTGAACAGCAGTACGTATACTCAGTTGCTAATCAGTTGACTTTTGTCGACTGCATACCAGTACTCCATCACGGGGCGGTATTTTCTGCAGCAGTGCGTGCGTTGACCATCGACATTTGACCTGTCAATCGAACGTCATAGAACCAGGGAGTCGTGAGCAATGCAGCAGTGTCCTACTAGTGCACCAGTGCTAGTGCTAGCTGTACGTGCACGCTACTCAAAGCGGCAGGAGCATGCATGCAGCGACCCTTCCCGTGTCTTCTTCCAAAATCCCAATCCACCGGGTTGCTCCGGCGCGGAACGCATGGGCGGCCGGGGCGGACGGACAGGATGGCAGTCGCGCTGCCCTACGAATTTGCCCAGCTGCTGCCCGCCCTACAGGCCAGGCGACACGGAGGGAGCCAGCGTCCAGCGTCCCACGGTGGGTTGATTTGTATGCGCATGTTTTCCATGAGGCCAGCGCGGCTGCTAGGACATGCGGCCGAGTAATATTTGACCCGTATCCCGTGGATCTGGAGCCATACATGTGATGTGATCTAACCCCGTGTGTCTTTGCTAAGACAGCTTGTCAATGGGGCCATCAATATCATGCAGCACGCACCAGACGATCGCGCCCCGCGCCAAACGGGCTTTCTGGATGTAAAAGCAATGTTGGTTCATGAATTATATGGGATTCGTTGGTTTCATGGCGCTTATGAGAGAGTACCAGGACCACCACTATACACTAGACGACGCTCTCCGAGGTACAACGGCAAGTTGTCCCGTTGTCGTCGAGCAAGGCCAAAACCCTACGTACTTGGTTACCCTACACTCGCTATATGCTGGTGGAGTAGTGATTCCCGGACCCCTGACCTGTCGCATGCTCACCAGCTCATTCTTCTTTCACAGCCGGCGCTCGGAGCTTTACGGGGCGGTGTGGGCCTGGGAGTGTGTGCGACGATGCGTCTTTGTCCATCTATATGCCCATCACACACGCACGGCTGTCTGCGTGCAGGATACATACGTATTTTGATGATTAACGGACCGCTGTCCGAGCGCTACATTTATGCTCGTAAACGGCACGAGCCGACCGGGCATGGCACGGCGGAATGAATGGCGCGATAGACCGGTGCAGCCCATTGTTCCGGTTCCGGAGGTCAGCCGAGATAACAACATGGCTGCTAGCACTGCTCGTGTCATGGAAGGCGACCTGCGCGTGGGCAATCTGCTCGTGTCATGGCTGCTGGTACAGCCTACAGTGCACGGTCACACACAGACACAGGGAGGAATCTTATGGCCGCAGTGTGTACAGTCACCGTCACCATCGACGTAGCTAGCAGCCTTCCAGGCTGGACATGATTCCGAGCTCGAAAGAAATCTTCCGTCCCGCGTGCCGCCTCGCGCGCTCACCCGCCGGCCGGCGCCAACACTCCGTTCCGGCCAGCTTGCATTGCAATGCAAATCCGGACAGTGACAGTACGACTTGCTGATGGATGGCGAGACGACGAGTACGCAAATGCAGCTGCTGGAGCGACGAGAGCCAGCCGTGGCCGCGTCCGGGTGCGTGCTCCGGCCGTGGTCCTGGCTCCTGACTGCTCAACGCCCGGCTGCTGTCGCCAGGCGAGCGGGCACCAGAACATGACGCGCCGGACGACCCGACGTCTTCCTGCACAGTGCAGTGTGGTTGCTATCGCACGTATGCACAAATGTATTCTGGCACCCACTGTGGCCGATTTTGCCGGTGACGAGGCGAAACACGGCAGCGCCACGTACGTACACGACGAACCGGCTTGAGTTGGCGGATGGGGCGGGGTACGTGCGGACCAACTGACAACCCATGGCCTACCTATAAGTGCGAGTAATTGACAAAAAAACTACCACATTTCACGTAAGCGTCCCACAGAACTATCACATTTTAAAAACTGGCCAAAAACTCCGGTTTAGTGCTGATTTCGTGACAAAAAACTACCAGATCGATTTGATGACCGACTCTAGTGTTTTAAATGACTTTCTGACAGATCCGGCCCACCGGTCAGGGCGCAGGCCGCGCTAACGGCTAACGGCGCTCGCCTGCTGCTCGTTAGCCGCGCGCGTCGGTCGAGCCCGGTCGGACAAGGACTAACCTGGCCGACCGGCTCGCTCGTCGTCCTCCCCACCTCACTCTCCCCTGAGCGCACTGTCCTAGCCCTAGCCGTCTTCATTCATGGCGGCGGCGGATCCAAACTCCGGCGCCGAATTGCTTGGAGGAGCGCCCCCCGACGTGCTGGGCGGCGGGGATGCCGTCTTCCATGAGGTTGATAACTGGCTAGGCAGCAGTAGCTTTGCGGTCGAAAACCAATCCCAGCCTCAATCTCAGCCGTCCCAGACGATTGTGAGGCGGCGTGTAGCAGCGTCGAAGAGAAGAGGCGCAACTCGAGGCCGGCGCAAGCTTCCTTGTCCTGCTAGCGGCGCAAGGTATGGCAACAGATCTGTAATTGTTTTTCTGAAATGGTTTGTTTTGTTAGGAATCACGATATATATAGGATAGTTGCATAGTTAGATTTACATTAGAACCATGTTTGAGCACAATGGGAATTGAAATCTGTTGGGAACATTAACAATTTGTTTTGCTGTGACTGAATCTAAAATGTCAGAAAATAGAAAATTTGAACTGTCAGACACTAAATATTGTGCAGACCATTTAATTATAAATTTTCCAATTTGTGGTGCAGTATTGATGACCCCAAGTGGGAAATTTGTTTCCATTTCTTAGCCAGAGAATCTGTGGTTAGAGGAATTTACCAGTCAGACATATCATTTTTGACTATGGTTTCTCTTATTCGGAGTGAGGGCTATGGAGTTGATGATTATATGTACTGTATTGTTGATGAGGAGAAAGGAATAGAAGGTATGGAGCATCTTGGTTCTGAACATGATGTGCAGCAGATGTTGATTCACTTTGAGAAGGAAAAGAGTGTGAACATACGAGTTGTCAGGGCAGATGTGCAATGTAATGCAGATGAAAATAGAGATAGTTATTTTGCTGAACATTGCATTAACACTCAACAAAGTTGCACAAAGTTGGTGGATGCAGTCAGTGACAGAAAGGATGAGCTTAAGCAAAGTAGTTTGCAGATGGAAGCTGACTTTAACCATTTTGAAGGTGACACTAATATGTCTGAATTTCTTTCTGATGATGCGCAGTCAGGTTCAGATGACAACAATGTGCAATTACATCCAGGTTTCCCCTCTGAAGAAGAAGCTGCAGAAGTAGATACATCAGTGGTCCAGAAACTTAAGCCAGTCAGAAACCCTGGTCCAACCATTAGATCCCACCAAGAGGTTCAGAAAGAGGTAAAACCAGACTGGTTTCCTGAAGCAGATGAATTTTGTTTTCCTGGTGATGTTGGCATTTGTGATGAAGAAGAAGAGCCTGAAAGAGCTTTCAAACTAGCAAGTGGCAGGAAGAGAGTGTTGAAGAAGTCAAAGGATAGGGTATGGTTCAATGAGAAGCTTCCACATCCACATGAACAGTTTTGTAAGGGATTGTGCTTCACCACTGTTTATGAGTTCAGAGATGCACTTGGGGATTTTCACATCAGGAATCTGAGGAATTTCCAGTATCACAGAAATGCCCCTGATAGGATTATTGTTTGGTGCTCAGAGAGAGCCCATGGATGTGATTTTTGAAGGAAATATGCCCTAGAGGCAATAATAAAGTTATTATTTATTTCCTTATATCATGATAAATGTTTATTATTCATGCTAGAATTGTATTAACCAGAAACATGATACATGTGTGAATACATAGACAAACAGAGTGTCACTAGTATGCCTCTACTTGACTAGCTCGTTGATCAAAGATGGTTATGTTTCCTAGCCATAGACATGAGTTGTCATTTGATTAACGGGATCACATCATTAGGAGAATGATGTGATTGACTTGACCCATTCCATTAGCTTAGCACACGATCGTTTAGTATTCTGCTACTGCTTTCTTCATGACTTATACATGTTCCTATGACTATGAGATTATGCAACTCTCGTTTACCGGAGGAACACTTTGTGTGCTACCAAACGTCACGACGTAACTGGGTGATTATAAAGGTGCTCTACAGGTGTCTCCAAAGGTACTTGTTGGGTTGGCGTATTTCGAGATTAGGATTTGTCACTCCGATTGTCGGAGAGGTATCTCTGGGCCCACTCGGTAATGCACATCACTATAAGCCTTGCAAGCATTGCAACTAATGAGTTAGTTGCGGGATGATGTATTACAGCACGAGTAAAGAGACTTGCCGGTAACGAGATTGAACTAGGTATTGAGATACCGACGATCGAATCTCGGGCAAGTAACATACCGATGACAAAAGGAACAACGTATGTTGTTATGCGGTTTGACCGATAAAGATCTTCGTAGAATATGTGAGAGCCAATATGAGCATCCAGGTTCCGCTATTGGTTATTGACCGGAGACGTGTCTTGGTCATGTCTACATTGTTATCAAACCAGTAGGGTCCGCACGCTTAAAGTTCGATGACGGTTATATTATGAGTTTATCTGTTTTGATGTACCGAAGGTAGTTCGGAGTCCCGGATGAGATCGGGGACATGACGAGGAGTCTCGAAATGGTCGAGACGTAAAGATCGATATATTGGACGACTATATTCGGACGTCGGAAAGGTTCCGAGTGATTCGGGTATTTTTCGGAGTACCGGAGAGTTACGGGAATTCGCCGGGGAGTATATGGGCCTTATTGGGCTTTAGGGGAAAGAGAGAGGAGAGGCTAGGCGCCCCCCCCCCAAGACCTAGTCCGAATTGGACTAGGGGAGGGCCTGCGCCCCCTCCTTCCTTCTCTTCTCTATCCCCTTTCCTTGACTCCTACTCCTACTACTTGGAAGGGGGGAATCCTACTCCCGGTGGGAGTAGGACTCCTCCTAGGGCGCGCCATAGAGAGGGCCGGCCCTCCCCCTCCTCCACTCCTTTATATAAGGGGAGGGGGGCACCCCTTGGAGACACAACAATTGATCATTGATCTTTTAGCCGTGTGCGGTGCCCCCCTCCACCATAGTCCACCTCAATAATACTGTAGCGGTGCTTAGGCGAAACCCTGCGTCGGTAGAACATCATCATCGTCACCACACCGTCGTGCTGGCAAAACTCTCCCTCAACACTCGGCTGGATCGGAGTTCGAGGGACGTCATCGGGCTGAACGTGTGCTGAACTCGAAGGTGTCGTGCATTCGGTACTTGATCGGTTGGATCGTGAAGACGTACGACTACATCAACCGCGTTGTGCTAACACTTCCGCTTTCAGTCTACGAGGGTACATGGACAACACTCTCCCCTCTCGTTGCTATGCATCGCCATGATCTTGCGTGTGCGTGGAATTTTTTTGAAATTACTACGTTCCCCAACAATTCTCATATCAGTGCATCTAAGATAGCTCAGGAAAAAACTTTCTGCATCAAGAAGTGTGATATGCTGCATACTTGTGGAGCATGTGCAGACACCACAAAGGTTACTACAAAGTGGTTGTCCAAATCAGTACAACCAGCATTGAGAGAAGACATTAGATCTCCTGTGGATGCATTAATAAAGAAGACTAAGACTAAATTCTCAGTTGACGTTTCAAGAAGTGTTGCCTATAGGGCAAGGAGGAAGGCTGTTGGTGTGGTGCAGGGTGACCACAAGCAGCAGTACTTGAGGCTGAGGGATTATCTTCAAGCTGTCCTTGATACAAACCCTGTGAGCAGGTGTATTGTAACAACATTTGTTGACCCAGAAAACCCTGCACCCACTCCTAGATTCAAGTACATGTTCTACTGTTTGGCAACTTCAAAGGAAGGGTTTCTTAATGGTTGTAGACCATTTATAGGTAAATATTTCCTGATTATGTTGTACATATTTGTGTGTCAATTTTCTTCTGTAGCTAATGTGTGACTCCATACAGGGCTTGATGGGTGTTTCATCAAGTTAACCACTGGACAACAAATTCTTGCTGCCACAGGAAGGGATGACAACAACAACATCTACGCTATAGCTTTTGGTGTGGTTGACAAGGAAGATGGAGACAGTTGGACTTGGTTTTTAACTCAGTTGAGATGCTGCATTGGTAGTGGCAACAAATTTGGAACATACACAATAATATTTGATCATAGTTGCTATAGTAATTCACTGAATTATGTGAGTGTACTCATATGTAGATCTATTTTGTGAATGTACAGGGTTTACTTAAGGCAATAAATGAAGTGTTCCCTGATTCACCTCAAAGATTCTGTCTAAGGCACATATATGCCAACTTCCAATCAGCTGGTTACAGAAGCAAAGAACTAAAGAAGTGTGTTGACAAGGCTAGCTACTCTTATACTAAGCATGGGCATGAATTAGGGATGGCAGAGCTGAAAGCACAGTGTGAGGATGCTTGGAAATGGCTTAAAAATATAGAAGTCTGTGCTTGGGCTAGGTATGCTATGGACCATACTTGCAAAACAGATCTAGTTGTGAACAACCTTAGTGAAGTCTTCAACAAGATGATACTTGATGTTAGATCCAAACCAATAAGGACAATGTTCCAAGGGATCAGGACAAATGATCAAGAGGCAACAGACTAGGGAGAAGCTACAGACTTGCAGGTGGACAATCACACCAAATTACTCAAAGATTCTAGAGGAGAATAAAAAATATGCCAAGTACTGCCAGGCTGACAGAGCTGGTGAAACAATTTGGCAAGTAACAAGCAAAGAAAAGCAATATTGTGTGGACATGGCAACCTGCACATGTGACTGCAAGAGATGGAACATGACAGGTGTACCTTGCAGTCATGGCATATCTGCAATGACAAAGCAAAAGCTGCATCCTGAGGACTATGTGTCTGAATTCTTCAAGAAGCCATTGTACATGGAGACATACAAAGCAATTATTTACCCTGTACCTGGACCAGATTGCTGGTATGATACAAACACTCAAGACATTCATCCTCCTGTGTTTAAAGAAAAGACAGGCAAAAAGCAGACATCAAGGAGGAAGGGAGAGTTTGAGGTTCCAGCTCCAAGAGACACAAGTAGGATGGGCACTATCACATGTGGAAACAGTGGTTTGGAAGGAGACAGGTATACAACATGCAACAAGACTCTGAAGCCTAGTCTTCAGATGAGGAAAAACAAACACCAGGTAATTATCAAGCTTGGAAAAAATCTCAGACATTTCTGAATGAGTACACTTTTAGAAATAAAAGTTATGTTTGACATGCAGGAAATAGGGCAGTTTACTCTGATATACCTGCTGCAAGAACCACATCACTCCCTGTTGCAAGAGGTAGAAGAGGAGTACAAGCTTCATGTAGGCCTGCTACATCTCAACCAGGTCCTTCTACTTCTGCACCAGGCCCTACACCAAGAGCTAAAAGAGGTAGGACTACAGGTGGAGGGAGGACTCATGGATTCACTGCACCAAGAGCGGCAACCACTTCAGATATTCAAGTTGGGACCAAGAGGAAGAGGACCCCAATCTCAAAATTGGCAGGCTACTTCTACTGCAGTGGTAACTACTGAAACCTGTCAACACTGTGGTTTTATGTGCACTTTCTGAATTTGTTTAGCACTTTCTGAATTTGTTGTGCACTTTTCTGAATTTGTTGTCCACTTTTCTGAACCCGTCGTGCACTTTTCTAAACATGCCGTGCACTTTCTGAACTTGTTGTGCACTATCTGAACCTGTCGTGCACTTTTCTGAACCTGTTGTGCACCTTCTGAAACTGTTGTGCATTTGTTTGAAAGCGTTTTGTTCACATAACTGTGGAAATGGGCCTTAGACTAGGCTCTCATATTGGACCACAGTCCACAAGCCTGCGTAGGTGTCTATAAAAAGACCCTAACCTGTCCTTTCCCGTACCACTAAAACCCTAGCCGCCAGCATCACTACAACCCTACCCTAGCCACAAAGATGGATCCAAGCATAGGAGAGGTTGTCGACGACTAGGAAGAGAGTTCTAGAGCAGCAAGAAGGGCCACAAGATGAAAGTGCGTTATATCGACTAGAGGGCGGGGGTGAATAGGCGATTTTTATGAATTCTTCACTAAGGAATTTGCAGGTGAGGAAATTCATTAGCGAAGAACTACTTGCAGTGGAATAAGTACTCGAAAGTAAACATAACAAAACACAAGCATGGTCATCATGATGAAATGAAAACAAGCACACAGTACAGAAAGTGTAAACACAGGATAACACAGGATGAAGACAAACAGACTGAAAAAATTGAACTGAGGAAATTGAGAAAGTCTTTAGTCAAAGTCTTCAAACACAGATATGAACAGGCACACAACACAGTTATGAGGAAATGAAAGAGTTGAGGAAATAGAACCAGTAAGCTCGGTGAAGACAATGATTTGGTAGACCAGTTCCAACTGCTGTCTCAGTTGTATATCTGGTTGGAGCGGCTAGGTACTTAAACCTGAGGACACCCAGTCCCGGACACACAGTCCTCACCGAATTCTCCTTGAACTAAGGTCACACAGACCTCGTCCAAACACTCGTGGTAAGTCTTTAGGTGACTTCCGAACCTTCACAAACTCGGTCACTCGGCGATCCACAATTTCCTCTTGGATGCTCAGACCATGACGCCTAACCGTCTGGAAGAAGCACAGTCTCCAAAGGTAACAAGCGTCGGATCCACGCAGGATCAATCTCTTTAGTGATGCTCAATCACTTTGGGTTTGTAGGTGTTTGGGTTTGGGTTTTCCTCACTTGATGATTTTCGCTCAAAGTCGTCGGAGGATGGGATGCTCTCAAATCACTAGTGTCAGTTTCTCTCGGAGCAGCCAACCAGCTAGTGGTTGTAGGGGCGGCTATTTATAGCCTAGGGAGCAGCCCGACATGAAAAGACATAAATGCCCTTCAATGATATGACTGTTAGGTGGGTAGATATTTTGGGACAGCTGGCGCGTAGCACAGCACGGTTGGAATTTTGAGTGTCTAATTCCTCAGGGTTATCATGTTCCTGACTGTGTAGGCAATCCGCACTGGCGAATTCCTAACTCCTCAGTCAAAACAATTTCCTCAGAGACCAGAAGAACTTCGTCTCTGTCACTGAAGAATATGACTGAACTGTATGAGATTTCCAATGGCTTCACTCGAAGGGATTGGTAGGTGTAGGATTTTGAGTTGAGCATCACTTGGAAATTTTTCCTTAGTATTTCCTCGACCCCCTTTAACAGTACGGTGTTTCCTATGACTCAAGAAAGAGAAAATGAAACTACGAAAACAAAAGTCTTCACGCTTCATGTTCCTCGCATAAATACCAAGTCTTCAAGGTCACACCAATTTCTTCAATTTCAAAGTCTTCAGAAAGTCTTCAGAAATCCAAAGTCTTCAGTCGAAGAACTTCATTTTTAGGGTCGACTTTCTCTGTAAATATCAAACTCCTCATAGACTTATAGACCTATGTACACTCACAAACACATTAGTCCCTTAACCTATAAGTCTTCAATACACCAAAATCACTAAGGGGCACTAGATGCACTTACAATCTCCCCCTTTTTGGTGATTGATGACAATATAGGTTAAGTTTTCAACGGGGATAAACATATGAAGTGTAAATACTGATACTGAGGAATTTGATTGCAAGATATAGAAGAACTCCCCCTGAAGATGTGCATAGTGAGGAACTTGCTTTTGAAGCAATGCACACTTGAAGAGTAGAATCATGGAGATATCCCCCTATATCTTGTAATCCATACACGCATTTGATATATAATATGAAGAATTTGAAATGCATGATGAAATATGGTGACTGATGTAATTCAGTAGGCGTGCATTAACATTTAACGAGGAATAAGCATGCATAAGAACACAACAAAAGTATCAGGCCACCATAGAGTTTAAGTTTACAACTCGATCCAGCAAAGTCATCAAAAAACGGGAGTTGTAACTTAGCAAAAAACGCCCATATAAAATAGACCCGCTTGAAGACTAACTCAAATTTCTCCCCTTTTGTCATCGAATGACCAAAAGGGTTGAAAATGAGGACTAACGCCCCTGAAGAATATCATGTTGATGGAGGAGCGCCAGCGTTGTTGGGGTCGTTTGTCATAGTAGGGACTGCCGCAGTGTCATCCAAGTCTTCATGCTCGTCGGTTTCCCGCGATGAGGAATATGAGGTGGCCACCAAGGAAGGAACCTTGACCTTCTTGTATTTCTTCGGTGGAGGTGCAAACCAGTCAAAATCTTCCTTGAGACCCATTTGCTTCAGATCTTCTTCACCATATATATGTGACAGAATAGCCCAGGTGCGACTGAAGACTTCATAGAGGTAGTAATGGTTTTTCTTCATTGCATTATGTGTAGCAGTCATGTTGTGAAGAATAGAACCAAACTGACGCTTAACCCATTTATGGTTTCGATCCACCTTCTGGTGAAGACTAAGAAGCAGCTCACGGTCAGTCATCACTCTTGGAGCTGTGGCTTGAGGAGTAGACTTGGGTGCATTGGCAGCAGAATCATGAGTGGCAGAGTCATCATTATTGGTGGAATAAGATGCAGCTTTGCGAAACTGACCATCCAATGGACGAATGCCTTCATCAATGACAGCAGGTGCCTTGCCCTTTTCATCAGTTGAGGAATAGGTCCGCTTGAGGACTTCAATCGGGGGCAAGTAGCTGAGGTGATTTTGAAAATCAGCCTTGTAGTTGAGTGAAGACCTTGTTTCGAGGAATCTCATAATCCAGGGAGCATAAGGCTTCAGCTCAAACGGAGAGAGTGCAACATTTGCCAGAGTCCTCATGAAGAAATCATGATAGTTGATAGGAATGCCATGCATGATGTTGAAAAGCAGATTCTTCATGATGCCAAAGACTTCTTCATCATTCGAGTCGTGGCCTTTGATTGGACTCAAAGTCTTCGTCAGAATGCGATAGACTGTTCTTGGCACATAGAGCAATTCCCTCACGAGGAATTTGGTCCTTGGGGCTTGACCAGGTTTCAGAGGCTTCATAAGAACTTGCATATAATGAGCAGTCAGCTCAGGCTCTTGGTACAGGCAACGAGCTCCTTCAGGTGGCGGACTGATGGGCAGGGCATGAAGTAATTCAGAGGCCGGTGCCTTATAGTGAGTGTTTTCGGTCATCCAGTCCAAAACCCAGGAGTTAACATCGTCAGCATCTCCTGAGATGTGCAGCATTGCGTAGAATTGAAGAATAAGTTGTTCATTCCAATCAACAATATCTGAGCAAAAGTTCGGGAGGCCTGCATCATGAAGCACACTGAGGACGGGTGAGAAGCACGGCAGAGATTCCATATCCACATGAGGAATATGCTCGTGGTCGAAGACTTTGTCCTTGTTGAAAAGCAGTGAAGAATAGAAGTTTGCCTGGCTGGCGGTCCAGAAGCGCTTCCTTCTAAGACGAGCAGAATCATAGGGATTATAGTCAGTGAAGAACACATGCTCGCCGAAGAAGTCATCAGCCTTGAATTTCTGCTTCTTCGAGAATGGATCCTTTGGCTTGGGGTGAGGGGTGTCAGTCAATTGCATCACCACCTCAGGAATCGTAATCTCAAGTTCCACAGGCTGAGGAATTTTAGCTTCTTCTTCAGTGACAGCCTGGGTCTTCAATTCTTTATTTACATTTTCTTCAGCACTAGTGGCTAGAATTTCTTCATGGACAGACGGTGTGGCATGTGGTTCATCAGATCCCATTTGAACGGTAGTTACTGGGGACTGAGGAATTTGTTGCAATGGTGTGAACAGTGGAGAGTTGGGGTGCTGACTTTCCCAAAAGTCATCATTCAGCATGGGTGTGGTACAGCCAATGTCCACATCTTCATCTTCCATTTCTTCAACGCCGGCCTTTTCAGCAGTAAACTGAGGCATAGGCGAGGAGACAACTGGTGGTGAAGGGATTGGATCCACTTCAATTTCTTCATCCAACTACTTTGACGAAGCAGCAAAAGGATTCTCTTTATCGGATTCACCTGGAATCACATAATCTTCATCATAAGGACCTAGTGCCTTTGATGGTATGGTTGTGAGAGGAACAACATCAATTGGGTTCTCTAGTGAGCTTGTCAATGTCTTCATCTTCTTCAGAGCTGAAGAATCTGATGAAGTTGATGCCTTCCTTTTCTTCACCGCGGCACGCTCTGCAGCCTTGGTCTTCTTCACATCTGATGCAGATGGAAGGATTGGAGTTGGGGTAGGCGCAGGAGGAGCAGAGGAATTTGGTTGAGTTTCTTCAGGCGCAACTGATGCAGTTGCCATGACTTCTTCATTTTCTTCAGGCACAGCCATTGAAGCTTCAGCTGTCCTGACATTTTCTTCAGGCGCACCCCTAGTGGAAGCCCTGGCAATATCTTCAGCGGCTGGAATGCAGTCATCAGCCCTGGTACTCTCATTTTCTTCAGCAGCCTGATGTTCATCAGCGGTGCTGGCATGTTCTTCAGTAGGCTGAGCAGATGCTTCAGCCTGAGGAATTTCAATGTGCGTTGGGGCAGCAACATTGGTGGTAAATCCCTTGGTCAGCTTGACAAATCTGACTTTGGCTCCAAGCCAGTCAGCATAGTATTGATCAAATTCATCACTCAATTTCTTGATCTCAGATTGCAGTGCTACAAGTTCTTCAGGTGAAAGCTTCAAGATGTTTTGCTTCAGAAAGCGTTCTTTCTTGTACTATGCTTTCTTCACCTTCCTTCCCTGTTCATATTTCCATTTTTCCTCATCAATGAAGGCAGTCAAAATGTGACTTTGACCAGGAGTGAGGTTCATCTCCGGCAAACGTGTGTTGGGATCCTTGTGCCATAGATCGATGAAGTCTAAGATCAACTTGGGATCCAGCATCAATGGCACATTGCTGTCTTTGGCTCTAGCGGCCCTGAGTTGCCTGTCTCTGATGATTTTGGCAAGTTCCTCATCATCAGCTTCGTCTTCATCAGACGGCACCTGGAAGTCGACCTGCTTCTTGTGAGGACTTGGTTGAGAGCCTCGTCCAGCAGTGGCCTTTGTCTTCAGTAGAGAGGGGTCAGTTGAGGAATTTGGTACAGCTGAAGAACTAGCAGAAGCTCCTGAGGCAATAGAGATGCCTGTTGTCCTTTGGCACGTGGCAAGATGCACAGGTGCTGAAGATTTGGTCGGAGCAGCTGAGGACTTTGGCGGAGCTGGAGCAGCTTGAGGAACTGGCCGTGAGGGCTTTGAGGATTCTGGCCGTGAGGGCTTTGAAGATTCTGGCTGTGAGGGCATTGCTTATGAAGCAATTGGCTTAGGAGCAGGCTTCTTTGACATGGCCTTCTTTGGCTTGCTAGCAGAGGCCTCAACAGTGGCAGCAGCAGCAGCAGAGTCTTCGTTAAATTTCCTCACTGCTTCTCTTGCTTGTCTGGCTAGTTTGGCCTGGCGCTTGGCCCATTCGTTAGGATAATCCTCACCACGCTTGAGGCTGGTAGGATCAGCTTCTTGGCCAGGTGCCAATGGATGTCTTGGGCATGGAGGATTTAGAGCGAATTTCTTCATGTACTTGGGAGTGACATATCTGTACTCCCTCCATTCCCATCTCCTCTCTATCCTTTGTATGTGCACCTTGCGCTGATTTTTGTCCTCCTTACCAAACTTGGCCTCATCAAGAGTGCAGTAATCCTTGTATATATCATCAGGGATCTCAAAAGCAGTATTGATTTCAGGCCTCTTTCCTCCCTTCTGTGGCTTCTTTCCATCGGCCATTTTCTTCAGCTGAGGAATTTGAACAATGGAATTTTCTGAAGATGTATGCAACTTTTCTTCGAGGAACGCTGCAAATGAGTTAAGTTGATGAGAACCTAGTGATTCAGCAGCGGACATGAGTACCTATGAACAGAGTATAGTTGCGAGGAATTTGGAGAGGTCATATGCGTTCTCAGAAGTTTTTCAATAGAACAAGTTTGAGGAATTTGACCAGATGAGTCTTGAAGAATCTCATTAAGCTTTCTTTGTCTTAAGTTCCAGAGTTGTATAGATCGAGGATCCACACAATTGAGGAATCTTGAAGAAAAATCTTGCTTAGAGAACTGAATCAAGAGCAGAAGACATGTGAGGTGTTTAGTGTGTGAGGATTTGAAGAATAAACACCATTGAAGATTTTGTAGAAACCATTTGAATCAAAGAGGGCAGTAAAAGTAACTTTTAATTACCCTGGATGAAGAACACGACGAACTGGGAAGTGTAGAAGTGAAGTTCGTCAGTTCAGATCTTCCACGCCCTAACTCGGCAGAGGAAGACAGCTACGGCGGCGGCGGAGGGAAGAAATCCGCAGTCGGCGCGAGTACGACGGCGACGAGGTCGAGGCAGTGAAGCTCTTCCTCACTGGCGACGATGAAGTAGCAGCGGCGCTAGGGTTTGAGAAGCTCGAGCGGGAGAGAGAACGAGCAGAGTAAAAGTGAAGTGAGGAAGGGGAGGGGTATATATAGCCGCGGTGAAAAACTGTTCACCCGAAGAAATTGGACGAACGTGTCCCTGACCCTTCTCATTCGCTTGACATGTGTCACCCACGTACTGAGAGGTGGCGATCGTGTGAGATTGTGAGTGAATAGATAAGTATTATCGTGGGATATGGAACGGTTTGAGCGGCAAAGCCGAAAATTTAGATAAGATAAGTTAAAAGTTCCGTTCGCAAATTCTTCAGCTGACAAGGACACAGTGAAGATTTTGAACGAGTTTCAAATATGATGCACATGAAGAATTTGTGAATAGATTGGGTTGAGTATAGCATAGAAGGGGGAAGGGTCCGATCACATTCACTTAGCAGAAATAGCAACTTGAAGAAATAGCAATAAGTGAATGATGTAGAGGACATAAACTCATATATATATAGATAGCCAATGAAGAAAAACAACGGAAATAGTGAAGACAATGCAAAGTTGAAGAATATGAACAACTGAGGAATTTCAAATACTGAGGAAAAACTCAAATTGAAGATTTTCAACTTTTGGTGGTGGCGTGACCCACCGTATAAGAATGATGATTTTAGACACCGCGTACAATTGTAGTAGGGCTCTGAGAATCAAATTCTTCGTTAATTTCTTCACACTGAGAGGGTTAGTCTTCATTGATTGAAGAAAAACGTTACTTCATGTGTTGCACATCTGAGTCATCAATTTTGCATAAGTGTTAGGATGAGTGTCCTTTTCAAAGAATATTCGAAGATTCTAAGATATTTAGCTCACACCGCAACTTGCTAAATCTCTTCTCATCCAAGGGCTTTGTGAACATATCGGCTAGCTGGTTTTCAGTCTTCACATGCTCGATGGAGATGTCGCCCTTCAACACATGATCGCGAAGAAAATGATGATGAATCTGTATGTGCTTTGTCTTCGAGTGCTGAACTGGGTTGTGAGCAATCTTGATGGCACTCTCATTGTCACAGTAGAGAGGCACATTCTTCACGTTGACGCCGTAGTCCTTGAGAGTTTGCTTCATCCATAGCAATTGAGCACAGCAAGAACCAGCAGCAATGTACTCAGCTTCAGCAGTAGACAGTGATACGCAGTTCTGTTTCTTCGAGGACCAACAGACCAAAGATCGTCCGAGGAAATGGCAAGTGCCAGATGTTGACTTGCGGTCCACACGATCACCAGCATAGTCAGAGTCAGAATATCCAATGAGATCAAAAGCCGAGCCCCTGGGGTACCATAATACAAGTGTTGGTGTGTCAGCTAGATATCGAAGAATATGCTTCACAGCCTTATGGTGTGATTCCTTCAGTGTAGCTTGAAATCGGGCACACATGCAAACACTAAGCATAATATCTGGCCTAGATGCACATAAGTACAATAAAGAACCAATCATGGAGCGGTATACCTTTTGACTGAATTCAATACCATTTTCATCAGTGCATAGATGGCCATTTGTGGGCATAGGGATTTTGACACCTTTGCAGTCTTGCATGCCGAATTTCCTCAGTACATCCTTGAGGTATTTCTCTTGAGATATGAATATGCCATTGTGCTGTTGACGAATTTGAAGACCTAAGAAGAATTTCAACTCTCCCATCATAGACATTTGATATTCTTCACTCATCATATAGGCAAATTCATCACTATAACGTTGGTCAGTACAACCAAAGATAATATAATCAACATATATTTGGCACACAAACAGTTCACCATTATAAGATTTAGTGAAAAGAGTAGGATCGAGTGAACCGGGTTTCAAGCCTTTCTTCATGAGGAATTCCTTCAAAGTATCATACCACGCCCGAGGGGCCTGCTTGAGGCCATAGAGGGCCTTATTTAGTGTGAAGACTTTGTCAGGATTCTTTGGATCTTCAAAACCTGGGGGTTGAGCAACATATACTTCTTCCTCAAGCTTACCATTGAGGAATGCACTTTTCACATCCATTTGATATAAGATGATGTCATGATGGTTAGCATAAGTAAGTAATACGCGAATAGCCTCAAGTCTAGCAACAGGTGCAAAAGTTCCATCAAAATGAATTCCTTCAACCTGTGTGTAGCCTTGAGCTACAAGTCGTGCCTTATTCCTCACCACAAGGCCATTTTCATCTTGCTTGTTACGGTAGATCCACTTTGTGCCAATGATATTGTGCTTGCGAGGATCTGGACGTTTAACCAGTTCCCAGACATTGTTAAGCTCGAATTGATGTAATTCGTCTTGCATAGCCTGAATCCACTCAGTCTCTAGAAATGCTTCATCTACCTTAGTGGGCTCTGGAATGTTGATGTCACTGATGATTTTCTCGATCTGCACTTCATTTGCAACACGAGGATGAGCGGGTTGTCGTTGAGGAATTTGATCAGCATTTTCTTCAGTATCATTTTCCTCAGGTGCATCAGCATGACGCTCTTCACGTTCTGGAATAACTTCTTTAGTAGGAATGACATCCTCAGTAGCCTTGAACTTGATGGTTTCCTCAGGAGACTGTTCATCTAGCATAGGAGGTAGGTGCTCTCTTTGCGAGCCATTAGTTTCATCAAACCGCACATCTACCGTTTCAACAACCTAGTGAAGAACGTTGTTGAAGACTCTGTAGGTGTGCGAGTCCTTTCCGTAACCAAGCATAAAACCTTCATGTGCTTTTGGTGCAAATTTAGCATTGTGATGAGGATCTCTAATCCAACATTTAGCACTGAACACTTTGAAATAACTCACATTGGGTTTCTTGTCAGTGAGGAGTTCATAAGCAGTCTTCTTGAAGAATTTGTGAAGATATACGCTGTTAATGATGTGGCACGCAGTATAAATTGCCTCAATCCAGAAGTGACGAGGCGTTTTGTACTCATCAAGCATAGTGCGAGCCATCTCAACAAGAGTCCTGTTCTTGCGCTCCACGACGCCATTCTGCTGAGGAGTATAAGGAGCAGATAACTCATGAGTAATACCAAGTTCATCAAGATAGTCATCAAGACCAGAGTTCTTGAACTCAGTTCCATTGTCACTCCTGATGTGCTTGATCTTCACACCAAAGTTGGTTGAAGCCCTCGAGGAAAATCGTTTGAAGACTTCCTGCACTTCATGTTTGTAAGTGACAATATGTACCCAAGTGTAACTAGAGTAATCATCAACAATAACAAAGCCATAGAGAGATGCATCATTTGTGACTGCTGAGTAATGATTAGGACCAAAGAGATCCATGTGAAGCAATTTAAATGGTTCAGTAGTGGTCATGATAGTCTTCGCTGGATGCTTGGCCTTGGTCATTTTTCCAGCTTCACAAGCTCCACACAAGTGATCATTGAGGAACTTGACATTCTCAATGCCAATGACATGCTTCTTCTTCGCGAGCGTGTGCAAGTTCCTCATGCCAGCATGACCAAGTCGTCGATGCCATAGCCAGCCTTCTGAAGATTTTGCAAGTAGGCATACGGCGGGTTGTGGTCCTGTAGAGAAATCAACAATATACAGATCTCCTCTCCTAAAGCCTTCGAAGACTTTGGAATGGTCAGCTTCCATGATCAGAACACATCGATACTTGCCAAAGACAACAACCATATTAAGATCACAAAGCATTGAGACAAACATGAGGTTGTATCCTAAGGACTCGACAAGCATGACTTTGTCCATGTGTCGATAATTTGTGATCGCAACCTTACCTAGACCCAATACCATGCTTTTTCCTTTGTCAATGAAGATGATATGCTTCAGATGCGATGGAGATAAGGGAATATCCATCAATATACTCTTGTCACCAGTCATGTGATTTGTACATCCACTAACGAGGACCCACTCATTGGCTTTGGGTTGATCATCCTGCAGATGAATTAGTGCAGCTTACGAACTCATATACTTCATCAGTGAAGAATATGACATCAAATTCATCAGATCAATTTCATCAAGCAGTAAAACAGATATAGCAGTATGAGGACGTGAGAAATGAAGATTCATTTCTTCATGATTAGCCTGCGTCCATTCAGGACAATTTTCAGGTCTCTAGCAAATTTCTCAGACGTTCAAGCACGTCTGGAGACCTGACCCTGCATAAGAGATTAGTTCTTTTTCTTCACCACCCACATATGAAGGGGTGGCAAAGAGTTCATCACTCTGCGAGCTCCGTACGAGAATGGTGGCATAGAAGCCAGTCCATTTCGTTTCACATAAGAGGGGTTAGGATAAGCATATGAATAAACAGAGAAATTCTTCGAGGACTTATGAACATAATGGTTTGAAGAATAATGCACATATTCATAGCCCATAGTTCTTCCATGCGAAACAGAGGGGTTAGCACGATGATGATCATATGAGGACTTTGATCCATTTGAGGAATTTGATCCACGTGAGGAATTTGGTCCGTATGAGGACTTGGATCCATATGAAGAATTTGGTCCATATGAAGAATTTGATCTGGGGTTCCTATTCTTCACTGGTGGTATCATGATGAAATTCACCTGAAGATTTTCAAGGCACCTTTTGGGAACCCAGATTTTCTTCATAGGGGAACCGTTCCTGCAGTTAGTGCCAACATATCTAGCAAATACTTCACCATTCTGATTTTTGAACAGTTTATAGTTGGAGTCAATTGACTCATCAGAAGAATGAGGAGATTCACATGTAAAGCCGGATAGATTGGATGGATCAACTAGAGGTCCCTTTGCAGCAACCCATAAGGTTTTGGGGTACTGCTCAGGCTTCCAATATGTACCATCAGCGTTGAGTTTCCTCTCAAAGGCAATACCCTCTTTCCTAGGGTTCCTGTTGAGGATCTGCTTTTTAAGCACATCACAAAGAGTCTGATGCCCTTTGAGGCTTATGTACATGCCTGTCACATACAATTCCTTCGGCCCTGCATTGTTAGTGATACTAGCAATATCCTCAGATGAGGAATTAGTGATAGCAGAGACAGTTGAAGAATTTGTAGCATTTGAACATTCAGGTGAAGAATTAGCAGATTCACGTTCAATGCATTTCAAACATGGAGGAACAAATTCTTCCTGAGAAGCGCTGATTTGATGAGTAAGTAATGAATCGCGCTCCTTCTGAAGATCTTCATAACTCACTCTTAGCTTTTCAAGATCTTGCTTTCTTTGAACAAATTCATAAGAAAGGTTCTCATGATCAGTTAAGAGAGTGTTATGATGACTTTGAAGGTTATGAAACTTAGACTGAAGTCTCTGAAGATTTTCAGTCAGAGTTTTAGTGTGATCCATTTCTTCACCCAACATATCATCACTTTTGTCTAGCATGTTTTGAACCTTTTCAAAAGCCTTTTGTTGTTTCACAGCAATCTTATCAAGTTTAGAATAGCTGGGCTTTAGGTTTTCATCAGATTCATCCTCACTAGATCCAGAGGAGGGATATTTCAGTACCTTGGCACCTTTTGCCATGAAGCAATAGGTGGGAGCGTAGTCATCATCGCCTTCATCAGCCTTGTTGGTGAAGCCATTTTCCTCAGAGTTGAAGATGGACTTGTTGACGAATGCAGTGGCGAGAGCTAGGCTCGCCACACCCGACTCGGACTCCTCAGATGCCTCCTCTTCCTCATGTTCCTCAGACTCAGCCTCAGAGTCCATTTCCTTGCCAATGAATGCCCGAGCCTTCTTGGAGCTGCTCTTCTTGTGAGATGAAGACTTTGAGGATTTTGATGATGAAGACTTTGAAGATTTCTTCTTCTTTGAGTCATCAGAACTGTAATCCTTGTATTTCTTCTTCTTTGATTCCTTTTCTCACTGAGGACAATCTTGAATGTAGTGACCAGGTTTCTTGCACTTGTGACAAAGCCTCTTCTTGTAGTCACTGGATGAGGAATCATTGCTCCTTGAGGATTTTCCAAAACGACCACGTCTTGAGAACTTCTGGAATTTCCTCACGAGCAGTGCTAGCTCCTGGCTCAGTTCTTCAGGATCACCAAGGCTACTACCAGAATCTTCACCTTCAGATTCAGAGACCGCCTTGGCCTTCAGGGCACGTGATCTGCCATAGCTCGAACCATAGAGATCTCTCTTCTCAGCAAGCTGGAACTCATGAGTGTTTAGCCTCTCGAGGATATCAGCGGGATCAAGTGACTTGTAATCAGCACATTCTTGTATCATCAGTGCCAGAGTATCAAATGAGGAATCAAGCGATCTCAGCAATTTCTTCACCACCTCATGGTCGGTGATGTCAGTGGCACCAAGTGCTTGAAGCTCATTTGAGATGTCAGTGAGGCGATCGAAGGTTTGCTGAACATTTTCATTGTCGAGTCTTTTGAAGCGGTTGAAGAGATTGCGAAGAACGTCAACACGAGAGTCACGTTGAGTTGAGACTCCTTCATTCACTTTGGACAGCCTATCCTAGATAAGCTTAGCAGTTTCCAAAGCACTCACTCTTCCATACTGCCCTTTGCTCAGATGGCCACATATGATGTTCTTCGCTTGAGAATCGAGTTGCTTGAATCTCTTCACATCAGTAGCGTTCAGAGAAGGTGTGACTGAGGGAACACCATTTTCCACAACATACCGGAGATCGTTATCAATTGCCTCAAGATGCATTCGCATCTTATTCTTCCAGTAGGGGTAGTCCGTCCCATCGAAGGTAGGACAGCCAGCAGAGACCTTGATCATACCTGCGGTCGACATAACTAAAACTCCAGGCGGTTAAACCAAAATCACACAGAACAAGGGAGTACCTTGCTCTGATACCAATTGAAAGTGCGTTATATCGACTAGAGGGGGGTGAATAGGCGATTTTTATGAATTCTTCACTGAGGAATTTGCAGGTGAGGACATTCCTTAGCGAAGAACTACTTGCAGCGGAATAAGTACTCAAAAGTAAACATAACAGAATACAAGTATGGTCATCATGATGAAATGAAGACAAGCACAGAGTACAGAAAGCGTAAACACAGCATAACACAGGATGAAGACAAATAGACTGAAGAAATTGAACTGAGGAAATTGAGAAAGTCTTCAGTCAAAGTCTTCAAACACATATATGAACAGGCACACAACACAGTTATGAGGAAATGAAAGAGTTGAGGAAATAGAACCAGTAAGCTCGGTGAAGACAATGATTTGGTAGACCAGTTCCAACTGCTGTCTCAGTTGTACATCTGGTTGGAGCGGCTAGGTATTTAAACCTGAGGACACCCAGTCCCGGACACACAGTCCTCACCGTATTCTCCTTGAACTAAGGTCACACAGACCTCGTCCAAACACTCGTGGTAAGTCTTCAGGTGACTTCCGAACCTTCACAAACTCGGTCACTCGGCGATCCACAATTTCCTCTTGGATGCTCAGACCATGACGCCTAACCGTCTGGAAGAAGCACAGTCTCCAAAGGTAACAAGCGTCGGATCCACGCAGGATCAATCTCTTCAGTGATGCTCAATCACTTTGGGTTTGTAGGTGTTTGGGTTTGGGTTTTCCTCACTTGATGATTTTCGCTCAAAGTCCTCGGAGGATGGGATGCTCTCAAATGACCAGTGTCAGTTTCTCTCGGAGTAGCCAACCAGCTAGTGGTTGTAGGGGGCGGCTATTTATAACCTAGGGAGCAGCCCGACATGATAAGACATAAATGCCCTTCAATGCTATGACCGTTAGGTGGGTATATATTTTGGGACAGCTGGCGCGTAGCACAGCAACGGTCCGAATTTTGAGTGTCTAATTCCTCAGGGCTATCATGTTCCTCACTGTGTAGGCAATCCGCACTGGCGAACTCAAAACTCCTCAGTCAGAACAAATTCCTCAGAGACCAGAAGAACTTCGTCTCTGTCACTGAAGAATATGACTGAACTGTATGAGATTTCCAATGGCTTCACTCGAAGGGATTGGTAGGTGTAGGATTTTGAGTTGAGCATCACTTGGAAATTTTTCCTTAGTATTTCCTCGACCCCCTTTAACAATACGGTGTTTCCTATGACTCAAGAAAGAGAAAATGAAACTACGAAAATAAAAGTCTTCAAGCTTCATGTTCCTCGCATGAATACCAAGTCTTCAAGGTCACACCAATTTCTTCACTTTCAAAGTCTTCAGAAAGTCTTCAGAAATCCAAAGTCTTCAGTCAAAGAACTTCATTTTTAGGGGTCGACTTTCTCTATAAATATCAAACTCCTCATAGACTTATAGACCTGTGTACACTCACAAACACATTAGTCCCTTAACCTATAAGTCTTCAATACACCAAAATCACTAAGGGCACTAGATGCACTTACAGAAGAGCAGAAAGGAGAGCTCGTAGGGCTCAGGCACGTGAGCAACGCCAGAGGCTGTCTGCAATGATTATGGCAGCCCGCAACTCCCTCGACGTGATGCAGTTCAAGGAGGTGTTCCCAAATGGAACAATCATCACCGATGAATTGGTCATTTGATGGGCTAGAGATAGGGCAACCTTCCATCGCTACCAAGTCACAAGGGCTAGGTGGAGCAGAATCCTTGATTCTGCGTCTTGAAACAGTTCAAGGTTAAGTTCTTCAATGTTATCTGAATTCTCCAAGTCTCTGGTTCTATTATGTATGTGATGATGTGTCTGAAATTTCTCTGAATGTATGCGCACTTGTATGCTTGGATTTGCTAAATTTGCTGAAATTGTGCTCTGAATGTATGCGTGGATTTGCTAAATTTGCTGAAATTGTGCTCTGAATGTATGCGTGGATTTGCTAAATTTTCTGAATTTGTGCTCTGAATGTATGTCAATTTCTCTGATTTTCTCAAGAATAGTTTGATTTTAACAGTACCTCAGTCAACAATATATGTTTTCACCACGAAATAACTATTGCACAACTTTCAAATAATATCACTTAACCAGCACAAGTTTCAGCACACAATAACTACTGCACAACTACCACCCTGTCAACTACTGCTGCACAAGTTTTACTTCTCCATTGCCTCACTCCACCTCTCTTTAACTACCCCCCTCTTTCTTCAGCTACTCACCACTTCCTGGCTCACATCACTCTACCTCACCACAACTTCACCTCGCTCAACACCACTGCACTCACCACTTCCTGCTCCAACCATGGCTGCTTCTTCCTCTTCTTTGAACCCATGGCTCAACCCATTCCCAACTGGGAAGGGATGGGTTGCCATGCTTTATGGTTAAGCGCGGCGACGAAGACCTCTTCGTGGACTACATGAAGGTCGCCACAAGGTACACCAGCATTCAAGAGCTGGTGGATGGAGCAGACGAAGTGAGAAAGAAGGCGGCGAGTGAGGAGAAGCAACGCATGGACCAGCAATATGGAAACCGAGGTAAGGGGATCCTGCCCATAGATATACTGCTATGGGCAATGAAAGAGGCGGGCTCCGCCGATGCTGGGCAGAGGCAGCGGTGGGCAGACCACCACTACGTCGCTCCAGCACAATCTACGGCTGAAGCAAACGCAAACAAGCACCAAGACGAGGACGACGACCTCCAGATCATTGCACCACCAGCACTGCAGGCTCGCCGCCGCCCTCCTCCCATCATCTTCATCGATGAAGACGAAGATGAAGAAGAACAGGAGGTGCAGATGCTGCCAAATCATCCTACCGAAGTGAAGCAGGAGGTACGACGCTCGGGCAGGCGCCTAACTGAAACTGAATGTGAAACTATTCAGTTTCACATTCAGTTTCGTCAGTCTTATTCAGTGTTGGCTAGTTTCAGTTATCCTCAAACTATTTGGTGCTATCTATCTATGTAATGCTATATATGTTGCATCCTCAGACAATTTGTGTTATCTATGCATCCTCAGACATTTTCAGTTTCAGTGTTGTTTGGTGTTACCAGATTCAAGTGTAAGTATTAGCAACAACTAGCTAGCAGCAACAAATTGAAGATGGAGATATAACAACATCTGGATAATATGGTTCAGGGGGCATTACATAAAGGATTATCTTAGAGCATTACAGATCAGGGGCATTACAGCACCCAACAACACAACCAAAATGATCTGAAACCATAGGCAGTTAATAGGGAGTTCATATTAATACTAAGATGCATATCTGCATCACATTCTAGTACTAGGCCAGTTATATATATATGCCTCATATTCACTTACCAACCATAGGTAGCACTTCACTCCTCCATGCCCATCCTGTCTAGCTTTTCTTTGCACCCATGACCAGCCTTCAAGAGCTCAGCAATGATATGCTCCAGCTTCTTCTTCTCTTCTTTAAGGAGGTCTCTCTCCACTTGTATCTCCTTCATGGCTTTCCTGGTGTTTTGAATGATATCAGCTTGACTCTGTAGGATACACCTCTGTTCTTTCTTGAGCTTAAGCTTCTCCATCTGAACCTCAATCTTTGCCTGCTCCTCAAGCTGATGCTTCTTCTCCTTAAGTTCATTGATTGCCTGGCTTGTGTAATCCATGTCATGGGATTTCTGCCCATCCTGGTAATCAAATAGCTTGGATACATCATCCACAAGCTGACTGTACTGATTGCCAAGAGAATCCAGCTCCTTCTTCAGTTTCTCAACCTCTATCTCATGAGCCTCTTTGTCTTGGACTCTACCAACGTTCTCCTCATGATACATATCCCAGAGCTTGGTTAAGCACCTTTGCAAAATTACAGGCCAAGGGGCATCTACCCACTCTAAAACACCACAGTTCACACCATCCTGAAAATTCAGTTAAATTTACAGTGAGTTTTATTCTTCATTAACAAACATATTCACAATAACAAATCATAAACAGTAGTCATATATGTAGCTACACTACACTAGCTAACTCTATACTACAAATTATAAATCAGTGCTATGTTTCCATTGCTCTTTGCTGCTCTTTGCTACAATTACAAAATTTAGACATAGCAATGTTCTTATAATTAAGCAAAAATGAGTAAAGCAGCAGCATTATTCAGAAAAGCACAAAATGAATCAATCACAGCCATGACAACTTGGTTCATTACCTCAGTTGCACATCCTATGAATCTCCTGCCAGTGTCAGTGCCTTCAAATGCCACAAATTTGCCTGCCCTCTGCCTGTGCAAGATGCACCTACGGTCAGATTCAGTCACAAGCCCAGAAAAGCTTGGATCTATCACAGTATCTGGAGTTTGCAGCAGCAGGAAACACATATATATCAACTACAGCTCACATATATGAACTTAAATGGAGAAATCCCAATCCTTCTTCAAACCCTAACCCTAACCCTAGCAGATGGGAGGAGAGATTGAGCTGACTTACAAAATACTCCATCTGCATGCTACTGAACTCGCTCATGTACTCGTCGTCGTCAGAGGTCTCGTTGCTGTTGGGCCATGATGGCATGGTCGCGGCGTCGCCGGAGTGCAAGAAGAAGAAGAGAAGCAGTGGAGAGCAGAGGAGCAGAGTGAGTGAGCGAGTGAGCTCGGGGGACAGTGAGGTGGGGAGGACGACGAGCGAGCCGGTCGGCCAGGTTAGTCCTGGTCCGACCGGGCCCGACCGACGCGCGCGGCTAACGGGCGGCTTCCGTCCTGAAAGGTGGGCCGGATCTGTCAGAAAGTCGTTTAAAACGCTAAAATCTGTCATCAAATTGATCTGGTAGTTTTTTGTCACGAAATCAGCACTAAACCAGAGTTTTTGGTCAGTTTTCAAAATGTGGTAGTTCAGTGGGACGCTTACGTGAAATGTGGTAGTTTTTTGTCAATTACTCTATAAGTGCAGGTACCTTGTATACTAACCATTAATTCAAATTTAGACCTCCTCATGTGGACATGTTATTTTGTCTCTCCTGGATATACGTCTTCATGCATGCATCAACAAACTAATCATCGAGGTTTTGTACGTACGTGCATTCTCAGACATGCACTGCCAGTGCAAATAACACGTCCACATGAAGAGGTTTTCTACGTACCTCCTTCTCAAACCCACACGCCTGGACGGTACATTTGCCGGCGCGGATATATACAGCCACTCGCCTCCCAAGCACACCTGCCCGGATCGATCGATCCACCCACCACGGCACGCTGAAAACGACACGATTCGTACCGTGTCCTGGCGTCACACCCGCCGGCCGGCAACGCTCTCACATCGCCCCGGTCGTACCGGCAATCAGTTTGAAGATGGTTGTATATTCCTGTCAGCGATCGAGCAAGTGGCCGTGGCGGCGGCAGTAGAAAATAGCGATCCATCGGTGCGCTCAGCTAGCTGCGTGCTTATCGGCCGCGCATGTGTTGGCAGTGACTCGATCCCCTAGATAAGAAGGGTTGTGTTTACTGTTAGCACCAGTATTTTACTTAGCATACAGACTTCGATTTGATTCGGCAACAAGCAGAGAACGTACGTAGATAAGATACGCGTACGTGATGATGTCAAAAAAAAAAAAGGATACGCGTACTGATGCCTGCTTCGTCAACGGATCGATCGACCTTGGTTGCTCAGGTGTAGTATAAACGCCACTTGCATGCATACATGGATTCATGTGGGGTGGGTGCCTCTATATTGTCTCCATACTATGAAAACTGTCCACTAGATCTCTCTGATGTATACTATACTGTACTGACTGCTTGGTAGTGACCAAGATTGGATCGAACAAAAAATTACGTTAATATAATGGTGATAAACGAGTAAGCGAGAGCAACTACAAGCCCATGCTTCGATCTTAGCCAGGTCAGCTTATCATGCACACACCACGCATGTGTTTGGTCCCTCATAAGACTGCAAGCCTTTGTCGTCGCCACCCCGGCCCACGAACGCTCAACTCCACACTTAGTCTACCCCATTCAGAAAAGAAAGAAAGCGGCATGGCTCCCTCCACCGATTTTACAAGGATTTTGAAAGCTGGCGTGATCGATGTGGCTATACAACTGGCCTTGTTTGTCCAGCACGCCGGCTCTAAGGGATACAGAAGAAAATGGATTGAGAAGGCTTTCTCCATATGTACTCCCACCGGTACAAAATGGGCCTTTAGTCCCGGCTGTGCAACCGGGACTAAATATGCGCGACTAAAGACCCCTCCCCTTTAGTCGCGCCTCTTACGAACCGCGACTAAAGGCTTTAGTCCCGGTTCTCGTGGCTAACCGGGACTAAAGGCCCGTCCACGTGGGCGCCAGGGGTCCGTCGGGGCGGAGGACCTTTAGTCCCGGTTCTCGTGGCTAACCGGGACTAAAGGCCTCCTCCGCAGGTTTAGGGTTTTAGCCCCCCTAAACCTGGTTTCTTTTTAATTTGTAGTGTTTTATTTTTTTTATTTTTTTTGTGTTTTATTTTAATTTTGATGAAGTTTCAGTACACATATTCTACGCTACTATATACATGCATATGAAATTTCAAACAAGAAGAATTCAAGAGGAATATATAATATATATTCAATCTCGGGTGACTATATACAACTTCGAACAAGTTTCCATACACAATTAGGATGGATGACCATATACAACTTCGAACAAGTTTCAATCTCGGGTATGCATATAAATTTCTTCGTCCTCGGTATAGTGTTCTCCTTTAGGATTGATGACTTCCCTCATGAAAAATCCTGCTAATTCATCTTGAATTGGTCGGAAGCGAGCTTCTGGACTAAGCCTCCTCCGCAAGTTATCCGTCGCCTTGCGCACGCTATCCGATGCCTTCTGCTCAGAGGTGTGTCTCCGGATGTTCTCACAAACATAGTATCCACATAGATTGGTCCCCGGTGGCTGCTTATCCACATTAACTAACCTTCTAAAATCTAGCTCATGTTTGAATTCACCAACAATTTCTTCTGAGAACCGTCTCCAAACCCTACAGGGCAAAGAAAATTAAATGAACAAGGGAGTTATTAGTTACTTGATATTAGGAAATGAACGAAAGAGACCGATCGATATAGAGCTCAAATGATTGAAAATGATTACTTTTGCAGCATTTTTCTCATGTCGGCCCAACGCTTTGGATCCGAATCCATAGAGTTCATAATTAGAACTCTGGAGGTGTGAAGTTCAATATTTAGCAGAATCCAGTGGAACCTGCGGACACGTTACATGCACAGACATGCATAACTCATCGATTAGACATACCATGCATGGAGTAAACAAAAGAGAATGGGCACAAGAGAGAAACACTCACCCAAAATGGTAAGGAAATAGAATATGACTTTTGAGTTGATGCTTTCTAAGAAACTTGTACAAGTCTTTCTCCACGTCTTCGGGGTGATTTTGTAACACATGTCCATTAACGATATGTGGGTCAATGAACCCAATATCATGGATGTTTCTTATTTTGCATTCCCAAATCTTCAATCTGCATAATAGCGTACGCAACAATATAGTTAGGACAATATATATATATATATATATATATATATATATATATATATATATATATATATATATATATATATATATATATAGTGCAGGCAATGAAGAACGAGATGAGGTAGAAATAAATCACTTACAGAACGTAGCAACTCAGCATAGATTTGTCGAGGTCGCGCAGATTGAACAGCTGGAACAATTCACTCATATGAACTTGTACAGAGTACCGTTTGGTGTGATGCTCCTCTGTAACATCCGCATAAACATATTCTTTGTCGGCCCATGTTATGAATTGCTTGTACCAACGTAGCAGATTTCGCATTTGTGGTGGTAGACTCTTTTCCCGCGCAGGCTCGACGAGAGGCACATTCCGCACATATTGTAATGCTATCTCACATACTGGCGCATCCTCAAGGCCTAAGAAGGCACGAAGAGTCAAACCCATCTCGGACGCTTGTTTCATGGCACTCGCTACAGTCAATCCAAGTGCTGCCGCATCTGCTATGATCTCGGGGTCCTCTTCCGGACCGGCTTTCACTATGAGCGGGGGGGGGTCGATTGTTTATTCTGCATCCCGAGCTGGTCAACTTGTTTCCCGCTTTTTTTACTTTCTTCTTTCTCCTCCTTCAGTATTTTTGCTTGCCTACGAAGTTCATGTCCATAGTCGTCAGGCATATTCAGCTCGGCTTGGGATGGTGTCGTCAAAAAATCCTTAGCCCACTTCTTTTGCTTCTCAGTGAATACTTGCTTGGGCTCAGGCTCTTTTATCGCCTTCATATCCGCCTTCCATTTCTCATAATGAGCAGACGCGGCCAATTTGGTTTCAGCTTCACTAAGTTCCCAAGGCCTTGGGAGGAGAGGCTTCAGTGATGGCTCCGGTACCCTTGTGGTCTTAGGTACATAAGGGTCCGGGTTAATAGTCCAGGAGCGGGTTTCCTTGCTGTCCGCCTGCTTCTGCTTCTTCGCCGGAGGTGGATTGGGGGCGTCGTACCCGCCGGAGGAGGATTGGGGGGCGTCGTACCCACCGGAGGTTGTGGATCCGGGGACGGCGTCGAATGGCGTGAAGGAGGTGTAGGTGAACCACCACGACCACCACCACCGCCACCACCACCACCACCAGCACCATCGGAGGGGGGTGGACTTGTTAGCCTTGGCGCCTCGCCTGGAAACACTATGTACTTCTTTTTCCTTTTCTTATTTTGTTTTTCCTTTTCTTCTTCCTTTTCTTTTTCCTTTTCTTCTTCCTTTTCTTTTTCCTTTTCTTATTTTGTTTTTCCTTTTCTTCTTCCTTTTCTTCTCGATTTTCTTGATTTCATTCCTTTGCATTGGTTTCTTTTGTTTTGTTTTCTTTGTTTTTCTTTTTGGTTTTCATTTGGTTTCTTTCTTCTGCCTTTTTTTGAAACACATTTAACATTTAACATTTTCATTTGGTTTCTTTCTTCTTCT
>NC_057805.1:488919341-488924138 GCF_018294505.1 Triticum aestivum | reverse complement strand
AGAAAAATAAAACTAATTCATTTTAAAATCTTAAAAATACAAATAATATATCAAAAAATTCAGTTCATCGATCCCTTGAAGGTTTGACAAAAGGTTTGATACATCATTCAGTTCATCGACCAAATACAAATCATCCGGATTCACCATCGTACGTTTTAATTCACATGATCCATTCAACAAAGTTTGGTACAATAAATTATTACACATCAATTCTTCCCTTGTGTCCCTGCTTGCTTACGATTGTGCCGTATCCATGGAGCATCCTCATCATTTAACTTAATGCTTGGGTCAGTGTTCACTTTGAAGGGCGGAATTTCACCAAACATATTATAATCTTCTGACATGTCTGTCTTGTCCTCCACTCCCACGATGTTTCTTTTCCCTGAAAGAACAATGTGGCGCTTTGGATCATCGCATGATGTACTGATCGTTTTCTTATCTTTCCGTTTCCTCGGTTTGCTACTCATGTCCTTCAAATAAAAAACCTCAGCGACATCTTTGGCAAGGACGAATGGTTCGTCAAGGTAACCAAGATTGTTGAAATCCACCATTGTCATTCCGTATTGCTCGTCCACCTTTACCCCACCTCCTGTTAGCTTGAACCATTTGCACCGGAACAAAGGGACCTTAAAGGAGGGTCCATAGTCAAGTTCCCATATCTCCTCTATGTAACCATAATATGTGACCTTTTGCCCATTCTCGGTTGCTGCATCAAAGCGGACACCACTGTTTTGGTTGGTGCTCTTTTTATCTTGGGCGATGGTGTAAAATGTATTCCCATTTATCTCGTACCCTTGGAAAATCGTTATAGTCGAAGATGGTTTCTTGGCCAACATGTACAGCTGATCTCCAACATCATTGTCATTCATTAAATGTTTTCGCAACCAACTGCCGAAAGTCTCCATGTGGGCCTTTCTAATCCAGGATTCAGGCTTCCCCGGGTTGTCCGAGTGTAAAATATTCTTGTGTTGCTCGAAGAACGGAGCCACCAAGCTGGAATTTTGCAGAACTGTGTGGTGTGCTTCAGTCATAGAATGACCGTCCATACATATCGTTGATTTCCTTCTGATCGTGCCTTTTCCACTTAGTCTCCCCTCGTGCCGCGATTGAGGAATACCAATCGGCTTAAGCTCAGGAACATAGTCAATACAGAACTCAATTACCTCCTCATTTCCATAGCCCTTGACGATGCTTCCTTCTGGCCTAGCACGGTTACGAACATATTTCTTTAATACTCCCATGAACCTCTCAAAGGGGAACATATTGTGTAGAAATACAGGACCGAGAATGGAAATCTCTTCGACTAGGTGGAGCAGGAGGTGCGTCATAATATCGAAGAAGGATGGTGGGAACACCAACTCGAAACTGACAAGGCATTGGACCACATCGTTCTGTAACCGTGGTAGATCTTCTGGATTGATTACCTTCTGAGAGATTGCATTGAGGAATGCACATAGCTTCACAATGGCTACTCGAACATTTTCCGGTAGGTGCCCCCTCAAAGCAATCGGAAGTAATTGCGTCATAATCACGTGGCAGTCGTGAGACTTCAGGTTTTGGAACTTTTTCTCCGCCATGTTTATTATTCCCTTTATATTCGACGAGAAGCCAGACGGGACCTTCATACTGCTCAGGCATTCAAAAAAAATGACCTTCTCTTCTTTGGTAAGAGCGTAGCTGGCACGACCTTGAAACCATTCCGGATGCCGGTCATCTGGGTCTTTCAAAAGTTGCTGGTCCTGCCGTGCTTCCTTTGTATCATTTGTCTTCCCATACACGCCCAAGAATCTTAGCAGGTTCACGCAAATATTCTTCGTAACATGCATCACGTCGATTGCAGAGCGGACATCTAGGACTTTCCAATATTCTAGCTCCCAAAATATAGATTTCTTCTTCCACATGGGTGCGTGCCCGTCAACTCCCCGCGGAACTGATTGTCCGCCAGGACCCTTTCCAAAGATGACTTTCAAATCCTTGACCATATCAAATATCTCAGCACCAGTACGTTCCGCAGGCTTCGGCCGGTGATCTGCCTTGCCGTTGAAATGCTTGCCTTTCTTTCTTACGTTATGATTTCGGGGAAGAAATCGACGATGACCCAGGTACACGTTCTTCTTACAATTAACCAAACGTACACTTTCAATCTCATGTAAGCAGTGCGTGCATGCATTGTATCCCTTATTTGTCTGTCCCGAAAGGTTACTGAGAGCAGGCCAATCCTTGATGGTTACAAAAAGCAACGCTCGTAGGTCAAATTCCTCTCCTTTGTGCTCATCCCAGACACGTACACCAGGTCTGGCCCACAACTGTAAAAGTTCATCAACTAATGGCCTTAGGTACACATCGATGTCGTTCCCGGGTTGCTTTGGACCTTGGATGAGCACTGGCATCATAATGAACTTCCGCTTCATGCACAACCAAGGAGGAAGGTTGTAGATGCATAGAGTCACGGGCCAGGTGCTATGGCTGGAGCTCTGCTCGCCAAAAGGATTCATGCCATCAGTACTTAGACCAAATCTTATGTTCCTTGCGTCAGCTGCAAAATCTTTGAACACTCTGTCGATCTTTCTCCATTGCGTTCCATCAGCGGTGTGTCTCAACTCCCCGTCGGACTTACGGTCCTCTTTGTGCCATCGCAACGACTTGGCATGCTTTTTGTTCCTGAACAGACGTTTCAACCGTGGTATTATAGGAGCATACCACATCACCTTGGCGGGAACCCTCTTCCTGGGTTTCTCGCCCTCAACATCGTCACCAGGGTCATCGCCTCTGATCTTATAACGCAATGCAGTGCATACAGGGCATTCATTCAAATTCTCGTATTCACCGCGGTACAGGATGCAGTCGTTAATGCATGCATGTATCTTCAGAACCTCTAAACCTAGAGGGCAGACAACCTTCTTTGCTTCGTACGTACTGGCGGGCAACTCGTTATTCTTCGGAAACATATTCTTCAACATTTTCAGCAAATTTTCAAATGATGAGTCACCTACACCTTCCTGTGCCTTCCATTTTAGCAAATCCAGTGTGCAGCCCAGCTTTTTCAGACTATTATCGCATCCTGGATACAACGACTTTTTGTGATCCTCTAACATGCGATCCAAATTCTCCCTATCCTTGTCAGTTTCACAGCGTCTCCGTGCATCAGCAATGGTCCGACCAAGATCATCAGCGGGCTCATCATGTGCCTCTTCTTCACCTTCACCTAACCCTTCCCCACCTTCAGCATCATCCTCCATGAAAGTATCACCGAAATGATCATGATAGTTATCATCGATATCATCCCCTTCTTCATCTTCTTCCATTCTAACCCCTCTTTCTCCATGCTTGGTCCAACAATTATAGCTTCGCATGAAACCGTGCCGAAGCAGGTGCATGTGAACGTCTCTTGAGGAGGAGTAACCCTTATGATTCTTACAGACAGCACATGGACAGATAATAAAACCTTGCTGCTTGTTCGCATTTGCCACTACGAGGAAATCTTTCAAACCCGTAGTGAACTCGCCGGAGAGTCGGGGACCGTACATCCATTGCCGATTCATCTGCATTATTATTATATAAAGTATATAATTAACCATCATGCATTTGTTAAACTAACTAGCTAGAAATAATACAAATTAAACAATTAACTACACACATGCATATTTTATCAATGACACATGAAAGGTTCAAGTTGCTAACCGCGATCGCGGAGGAAAAATAAATGAGAAAGCTCAAGTGTGGCTCGGACACTTCATATCATGTTTGTTTCAGGCTCTCGGGCATTTCATCGAACACCTTGTGTGCATAGAAGGAACCAAAAGCAAACCCACCACCCCCTTCTGAATATTGTGAAGTGAGCTGAGTGAAGTGAAGTGAGCTGAGTCCTATATATAGGGATGGGCCTTTAGTCCCGGTTGGCCTGGCCAACCGCGACTAGGATGGGCCTTTAGTCCCGGTTGGCCTGACCAACCGCGACTAAAGGCCTTCGGGGACCTTTAGTCCCGGTTGGCCAGGCCAACCGGGACTAAAGCCCCTCCCGTCCGCCAGCCGTCGACCGAGCGCGCTGGGCCCAGATAGTTGGTCGCGGGTCTCCTCCCGAACCGCGACTAAAGACCCCTTTTGTCGCGGTTCGATTATTTTGGGGACTAATGGGGGCGTATGGAAGCCTCTTTTTCTACTAGTGTCCCTCCGTCTCAAAATATAAGAACGTTTTTGACACTCACTAGTGTCAAAAACGTTCTTATATTTTGTATATTTTGGGACGGAGGGAGTAGATCCCAACATCTCAACTAACCCATGCATTTACCAGATGACAAATATACAGGCCTTGAAAGTTCAACATCTCCATGTTTTGCACTAACGAGCTCATTGATTTGAGAAAGTTGGGCGGCTGAAGTACAAATTTCATCGCTTAGTTTGTTGTGCTAAAGTGGTGTTAAGTATTCCCTCATTTCCATAATATAGTGCATATAATTTTTTGGGTAAGTCAAACCTCACAAAGTTTGACCAAATTTGTGATGAAAAATATTTATATCTAGAATGACAAATATATCATCATTAGATTCATCAGAAGATGTAGTTTCATGTTTAATATATTTGGTATTGTAGATATAAATAGTTTTTGCTATAAACTTGGTCAAATTTTGGAAAGTTTGACTTTTTAAAAAATCTGCAGGGACTAGATTATGGAACTGAGGGAGTAGTAGGCAGCCATGTATCGTGTCTGGATTCATTCATGTCATATAAGTAATTGATGTGGTGCTATAAGTAATGTCACTTTAGTAAAAGTAAATGCGGGTGATTATGCAAGCAATC